>NC_142051.1:31354566-31504566 GCF_982192425.1 Myodes glareolus
TTTCTCAACTTCTCCATATTATCTCCAAATGAAAACTCTTACAGAAAGGGGATCTATAACATAAGAAGTGTCTAACTTTGGCTGGAGATATGGCTCAGTAGTTAGGAGTACCTAGGTTCTGTTCCCAGCACCCATACCAGATGGTTCACAACCACCAGTTCACAACAGGTCAATGGGATTCAACTGCTCCCTGGCCTCCATGGGCACCTGTACACACATGGGGCACATAAACTTACACAGGCACACACACAAATCCATATAAGTAAAAAGAGAAATAAATCTTTAAAACAGAACCACTAAGTGTACAGCCAAGAATAAAAACTTAGAGGAATTCAGATGGGCAGATTAATGAAGAATGGCTAGAAAGAGTGAATAGGTGCTGAGCTTTGAATATTAGGCAAACTTAGCCTAGAAGACCTAGAGCTGTCTCAGGTCAGAAAAAGACATGTATGAAGTCACAGCAAAGGGAACAGGGAAGCAGCCAGACTATTCAGCTGTCTCCAACAGACAGTCAACAGTGCTGTGCATACAGTATGGCTCTCGACTCCAGATTATGAATCACTCCTACTGCAAGTGTACGAAGTAGTGACCCTGGTTAGAAGCATATTAAGGTTGACAGATAGACGGGTGCTTCACTAAGGTGATCTATGAAATAGAAGCAAACAATGACATCTCACAGTAAAAAAGAGAAGAAATCTCAAATGGAAGAACTGCATAAACAGTACATCCTAGAGTTCAGCGCTACCCCTTCCTCAAGCGCTTAATATTCCTAAGAACCAGATTAAACACTTTAGAAAACACTGGCTTACTTATTCGATCCAAGACCTCCAAAATAAGTTTATATGATTTAAACGGAGCTACTAAATGTTTTAGTGAAGAAATTATGTCAGATGAGGTATTTTCTAAAAAAGTCGACAACAAATTTCAGCACAAATAAGAAAGGCAGAGTAAAGCAAGGGAACTGAGAAACTTTATGAACAAGATTATTAGTCCTCGTGGCAGGAGAATGTTCTCGGTCAATAAACTGAACAGATCTACACTGCTAGCAATACAATTATTGTAAAAACTCCTTTTAAGTTAAATAGTCAAATCCTTTCTTAGGTTTACTTTTCAGAAAATATACATTTTCTTCTTAAATTCATCAGGTCTCTCCAGTAGTCATACCAGTTTTCAGTGAAGAGTATAATCTCAGATTTCACAGTTTAAGCAAGCAGTGGTCCATTCAAAATTATGCTCCTTGTCTCTAGAGGCCCGGGTGACAGTAACAATACAAAACCCGAATCCCAGAAGGTCAGAAACCACAGCATTAGAAGTTGCTATTCTTACAAGTAGCAAACAATTTCTTACCAAAGAAATAATTCAAAACATCATATATTCTTTAGTTAACATTGTTTATGGAAAAATTCAATAGACAATAGCTTTAAGAGACTATAGGGAGAAGTCTTCCCACTCTGCCAAAAATACTAATTTAGATTTCCATAATCATTAGTAAACTAGACCCCATGATTTCTAACTGTTCCCTAAGGCTCAACCAATAAGCTAAGTTTTAGAAATAAAGACAAGTTCAGTATTCTTGAGATGCGTTTTGAAATTACTTTCATCTTAATGCATGTACTATTTATTACATGGATATACATAAAGCCAAACAATAACCACATTTTAAGACTGATTTTGAACAGGAAACTTATTCAAGGCAGTTACTCCATACCGAGTATGTAACAGGATGCAGTAATTAAAGCAGCTAACCTAGCTCCACAAACTAACACCCAAGTGAAACAGCGCTAACTTTTGTCCTGGTGTACAGCTGGTAAGTTATCAATCCAGTATCATTAATATTCTTGAAAGACTATCAGCACTGACATGCTATGAGATACCTGTTTGCTAAATGAAACTCAAAAGGGTGACTTTGTCTGCTCCTTTATGCCCATCTGCTAGAAGGACGTGCCCTGTAACGATACAACAAGACAAAGACTGGTGCCTAGAGATGCAAAACCATGGAGACACAACATGAATCACTTCTACAGAAACCTGTGTTCAAATCCTTTGAAGACAGCAGACACGTAGACAGGAATATAAGGAAGAATACTGAGAGTTTACAGTGCTTAGTAAGTGGCCACAGACAGCTCTTCTGAAAGATGACTGCACATACAGATAAGAGAGGATTTTCCATCTATGGTTTTTTTTTTTTTTACAGTTGTCACAGAAACTACCCAAGCCAACAAATCACACTCTTCTACAACAGTCAAAACTATTTCCAAACATAAATTCGACTATGTCCAAATAGATCAATGGTTTCCTCCTGTATCATAAAGGATTTTTAATAATGTTACAATTTCACGTAGCATAAATTCAGTTTTATTCTTTTTCAGAATTCACACTGATAGGCCCCCCTCCCAAATCTGCTGAATCAGAACTGCAGGGGCGATGCCAAGGGACCCGAGCTTTGAGGGACTGCCCCGGGGAAACAACTAACTGTTGAGACCCATTACCTTTTCTTGTGTGAGAGAGAGTTGTAACCAGGTTTTGGATTTCATGAACTGAAATCTCCTCACTAGGGACCTATTTAAGCTTCTAAATTCCACTGCTCAACAAATTAATATTCTAAAAAAATTTAGGTAACATACCTGTGGCTGAAAAACAAGCACATAAAACATTATAGGATTCGAAAGAAGGAACTTTTCTATTTTTAACTAAATTATTGCAAAACAAAACAAGGTTACTGAAAACAGTATTTTTTTAAAAAATATATAAATTTAATATTTTACAGATGTTCATATTCATTAACTCAGTGTTAAGCAAATCAGGGTATGTATGGATCGTTTATATTACTCCAAGCATAAGCAATAATTAAACTAAAAAGCTAAGCCTAAGCAAATTTATTTTTATTATATTATTAAATTTATGCCGATCAGAAGCTGACCTTTCATAGATCATGAATATGAATATCCATACGCTCGCACAAACACACACAGGGAGTGAGAAGAGTGGTGAGCAGAGCTAGAAGAAGAGCGTCTCTGGAGAATCTGGAGTCCAGGTCTGGCTGATTTATCTGTCAGCTACGTGACACCGAACCTAGATAAATCACCTTGACTACCAGGGGGGAAAGGTACAACTCTCTATGTAACTCATTTGGAAAAATTACCCGTCATGAGAATCATGTAGCACAGTATGATAAAAACCACACTAAACAGCTATGAGTGTTCCTTAGTCAACTGTTATGGAGCACCAACAAGCATGAAACCCGAAAAGCTACTATTAGGTACCTGCTACACAACAGAGTATCAGCAGAAAAATAAAAAGTCGAAGCCACACATACAACAAAAGCTACAGAGTCAACCTTTCAGATACTGTTGAATATTGAGTAGTACTGAGGATCTCCTATGCTACAAATATTAAACGTAAGAATTCAATTTAATATTCAAGAGTTGGAAGCAGGTGACACTCTATGAGTTCAGGGCTAGCCTGGTCTATGTAGTGAGTTCCAGCCCAGCCAGGGCTACATAACAAGAATATGACATTAAAAAAAAATTCATCTATTTACCTAATGTGCCCATTCATAACAGACTTATTTCTAGTATGGTGATATTGACAGTGGATTGGCTATGGGTTATCAAAATGGTGATTTAACTTTCTTACTCTGTTTTCTGGAACAAAAAAATTAATAAAGCAGTGTATTTGGTGTGTGTTTTTAAGCACCGTTTCTAAAAGTTAAGAAACTATCACTTCTTTTAAAAAATGTTTCTTATATTTATGATTTTCCTTGTAATATTGCCTCAGAGTCTGTAAACCCCCAAACAAGCTATTAATAGCACCCTTCTATAGGACATTTACCAGAAAATCATTTTCCCTTCAACTAATCAAGTACTTTTACACAAGATGCAGGAACTTAAGTTTAAGTCTCTGCTTCCTGATCCTTACTCTTCCTGTGTTTTTATATCAATTACAAATTCCGTAAGACATGAAATGCTACTTTTAACCTTATATGTATAAAATATAAGAAAAATTGTCAAATGTTTTTGATGTTCAATATTATAAGTTTTACTATTTTTATTATTATTTATAGTTTTACTGAGTGACAAGTCCTCGTAAATCTCTTCACATAAGAGATTGTTTCATTCAAAATGAAGTTAACATGTTTGCCCATGGAAATTAGTCAACTGAATGCCCAAACGAAGGATTTTATCAAAATACATTTAACAATGTATTAATTATTCTGCATGCATCACCTTAATCACTTTAAATGTCCTAGTTTACTAGGGCCATATTCTATGGCTTTAAGGAGGCCTTGGAGCAGTGAAGGCATAAGTAATCTATCATCTCAAACGGATTTTTTGTTTAATTATAGCTTCATACTTATCTATAGCTCAACATCTAACGTTTGACAGTAGTCAGAAGAACTCACAAACGTTGAATTAAAATTTAAATGCAGATAAAACAGTAATAATAGCTTGTGGTCTGTAATTAAAATCCGTATTAGGTAATATCCATGTTAATTTACCCATTATTTAAAGGTTACATCCTTTTCTCTTGCGTTCTACGGTATACAATAAAAAAATTATCGTCTGTCTAAAGAGATAGTGCACCTTAAACTTTGGATCTGAGAAGGGAGAGAGCGACGCAGAGCGGACAGGGAAATCTCATCAGCTCGGCTGTCGCTACAGCATCTCTCTCCCTGAAGCCTGAAAAAGTCCATTTATTTTCATATGAGATGCATCTGAGAGGAGCCGTACACAGAATCCACGTTTTCCAACATGGTCTTGATTAAACTTTGAATGTAAGTACTTAAAGCAAGTAATTATAAGCACCCGGTAAAACCATGAAAGGCAGGTAAACCATGATAACGAAGGAAAAAGAATTAATATATCGTAGCCGGGCCAGAAAAATAATTTTACCACGTTTTTGGTCTTTATTTTAGAACCTGTTTATAGCTCAGCAGTTAAAAAAAAAAAAAAGGAGTAGTAAAAGTACTACCATGCTGGTAGGTACTGGAATTTGCTGGAATGTCTAAACACAGTGGAAAACACTGCTGCATTCCCTCCTTCCCTCAGTCCTTAGTCGGTCCAGATCATCAATATCCTCTTATTCTATTATCGACATGAGTCAAAACCAGTTCCTCACCTCATCTCAGAAGGCTACGTAAGGTCTCAAGCTTCATCTAAAAACAAAACACCGAAGTTTCCCCACACACTTGCTGAAATGCCTCTCAAGATCTAGAAACTAGAGGATACAGAGAAATGAAAAGTCCCCTTCCCTCTAAATGGACGCAGCAAAGACAACTGCGGTGAGCAGGCATACTCTTCATTTTCACCGTTTGATGGGAGTGGGGGGGGGGACAACAAAAATTTAAATCAAAGGTGGCGCTCTGTCCTCATCTCACCCGAATGTGACTCACTTTTGCAGACTATATGGTAGAAAATAACAGTTACTTTTCAAAGATCTTTGCAGTTACACCCAAGCCAAAATCAGGGCAGAGATCCACCCTTAATGACAGCAATTTAACTGTCTTATCCAAAGCAAGGTAAAAACTAAAACAGCTCCCTAAAAACACGGCTTAAAAGGCCCATTTCATACACTAAAAAAACCTCCCAATAAGAAAAAAAAAGATTTCTATTTACTTCAAATTTGAACTCACCAGGAGGGGGAAAAAAAGAGGGGTTGGGATGGTGGTGCCAAATGAAGCACCCAAGTACAAAAGGCAGATTTTCCTCCTCCAATCCCTCTTTAATTCCCCCATCCATCCCTGCCACACACAAGGACAGGAGTCTCCCTAGGGAAGGCTGGTGGCAGAGCAAGTCAAGGCTCTCCACTCACTCGCATGGGCCACCATCCAAAGGGATGCCCTAAGAGCGCTTTCACAAACCAGGCCCTTACAAGTACTTATTATTATAAAATACACCTACGCTGAGCAAGAACCTTATTTTAAAGTAAAGACTGTCCTCAGGTGGGGGAGGTGAAACACAACAAAGCCTTCCATGTTGAAAGGCAGACAGTCCAGGACGTGCATATACCTACACACGTATGAAAACAAAAAAAGCCATATAACTAATTTATCAGGAACAGCAATCGATACCAACAGGAGCCATTAGATTATTAATAAACCCAGAAAAGTAACATGCATAGCAGCCAAAGGTGGCTGTCTGCAGCGCTCCAGCCCACAGGAAGGGAGAAAAAAAATCAGCCCACCGAGGAGGAGGATAGCGTCCTTGGCGGTCCTGCAGACCCCTCTACCCACGCTGGGCAGTCCCAGCTCTCCTTTGGGTCCTCCTTCGGGGTCCTCTCACCTCAAAAGCAAAAGCACTCTCTCTCAATGCTAGAGTCCCGCAGTAAACTGGTGAACGAAATGCGCACAGAGACCAACCCAGGCAGAGACTGAAGCGCAGACCCAGGGGTCGCTAACTAGCTAAGCCACAAAATTCTCTTGCAAGATGGAACAGAGAGGAACCCCCCGCCCTCTCCGCCCGCCCCCCCCCCCCCGCAATTGGAATGCCACCCTCCTTCTTACTGACCCTTTCCGGGGACCTGAGGACAGCGCAGATAATATTATTTTTTCTTTTAAACTAAGTACATAAACACGAATCGGAAGCAAGCGTGAACATCCTGGGGGGGCCAGACACAAGACCTGAACAGAGAGTCAGGGCGGCTCTCCAACTCCCCGGGAGTCACCGTCCTGTCTGACACGCATCTATCACAGCACCCCCTCCGGGAGGCCGACGCACGAACCCTCCCTCACCTTGAGCCGGCAGCACCTCTCGGGGGCCCAAGGCAGGGATTAAATGGGTGACCCTCCCGGGGCGCGGGGAGAGGGAGTGCCGGGCTCGGCTGCCCTCAAGGTCACCACCCACACGCCGGGGTGGGGGCGCCCGGTGTTCGGATGGGCTGTGGCGGCAGTACAGGCAGCCCCGCCAAGTAGGAGAGGCGCGGGTGTAGCCGAGGAGCCACCGACCGGGACGGCGACTCCGAGCTGGAGCCGGCGCCGGGGCGCGCGGGGAGGAAGCCTTCTCACCTTTACGGTACCCCTAGCAGGAGAGCGAACCCCGGCGGCTCTGCCAACTTCGCGGGGACCCGTCGCGCTCCACCCCGCGCCCAGCTGTCAGGACCCCCGCCGCGCCCTGCGCGCTCCGCCCGGCCTCCCCCGCAGGTGGCCGCCCCCGCCGCGGGCGGCCACCGGCCGCCACTCACCTCGCCCGCAGCGGGAACCATTTTTCCGAGGGAAGAATCAAGGAAGGCTAGGCGGGAGGGGTGGGGGGGGGGGAACCGGGGATGGCGGCGTAGGGGTCTCGGGACGTGCCCGCAAGCCGGCTCGCTGGACTCGGGGCGCCACGCGGAGGTGCGGCTGCACCTCGGGGGACGAGGCGGCCGCCGCGGAGCCCAGAGCCTCGGCGTCCACCAGCCGGGGCTCCCTACTCACGCTGCACCGCGAGGAGGCGGCGGCGGAGGAGGAGGAGGAGGAGGCGGCGCCCGGCCGGCCCCCGCCCAGAGCCCGGCGGTCGCCGAGTGGCCGCTCGCGTCCCCGCAGGACCCGCCTCCTCGGCTCCGCAAAGCCGCGCTCAGGGCGCGCCGCGCTCGGCACGGCACCTCTGCCGGCCCCGCGCAGTCGTCCGCTGCAGCAGCGGGCGGGGTGCAGTCCGGGGCGGGGTCCGGGGTTGTGTGTGTGTGTGTGTGGGAGAACACACCGGGAAGCGGACGGCCGAGCACGAGGGGCTGCGATCAGCTCCGGGGCCCGTGTGCACCGGGGGGGACCCGCGGGGGACCCGTCCGAGTAGGCAGAGGGGGTGGAGGACGCTCACCCGTTCCGGTCCGACGCTCCCTTCTTCTTCTCCACACCTCCACGCCTCCCGCTCCACGCTGGCGGCGCAGCTGCCTCCCGCTGCCTCTGCCACCGCCGCCGATGCTCGCGCGGCCACAGCTGCCGCCTTGGCTGGGCGCGGTCACGTGACGCGGCCCGCGGGGAGCCTGAGGGCGGGCGGACGGGCGCGCGCACACGAGCGAAGGTTAGCGCGGCTCGGAGCGACCGGGACTGGGCGCTTCACCGTGAGGGCGTTTAAGGGGAGGATCCGGCGAGCGCGTCCCCGGGTTGGCGGAGCGCGCGCCCGGAGACCAGAACTTGGCAGCGCGCGGGGCCGAAAGGGTGGCCGGAGTGCAGGGCGGGCGACTCGCGCCTCCGCGGCGCCCCTCCCTCGCTCCCTCTTCCTTTTCCCTGTGCGCGCCGGGGCTGGCGGCTGTCCCCGCCCCCTCCTGCGCTCCTCTTCCCTCCTGCGGCGGCCTCTGATTGGCCGGAGGCCTCTGACGTCTGTGTTTCCATGACGTGTCGGCCCGAGGGAGGGGCGCCTGGAGGGGGGGTGGCGGGGGAGGAGGGGGCGGTGACTCCGTCAGTCACCGGCGCTTCCTAGGCGCGCGGCCGGGCGGCACCCGCAACGTGTGGAGGCCGGAGAGTGATGACTGTCGCTGCAGCGAGACGACCTTCCCTGGGGTCCCCGCTCGAGCCGCCCGTACCTCTCCCCCGCCCCACACCGGGGTGGGAGGCGAAGCCGGGTCAGCGGACCGGAGAGCGGCCCCGCGCGGCTCGGCGCCCACTCCCTTAGCGGACCTGTCTCCCGTCCCGGACAGTGACGCACTCGCGCGACAGCCCCAAGTGCCTCACCCTTCGGGACCGGAGCCCACTGTCCCCGTGGGCGCGCTGGCCCGGTCGGCCGGCGGACACCGGGGATCCCCTCAGCAGCGCTCAAACGGTGTCCGCGGGCCGGTCCAAACAGGCCTCGCACGGTTCGCGCTTCAAGTCCTCTCGTTTCGCTCTTAGGTTTGCTCTTTTGAAAAATCTTGTTCTACCTGTGGCAAGCTCGTGGGTCTTTAATTCATAGGATCCCAACCCTTCCCTCCTCTTCCTTGAGGAGAAAGAAACGGAAAGAAAAAAAAAATCAGATCGAGTCATGTTCAGTGTTGCGATGGTAAAAGGTAGCCGACTCTGGCCCAACCTTTCGAACATGTTGCCGTGAAAAAGAAAACCGCTCGTTAGTGCATCTACTTTTAGAAAAGGGTTTTCTTGACTGTATCCACATATTTAGAGGAGGATATTCTGCCCCATCCCTGTCTAATCGCCTCTGCTTTAACTAAAGGTCCCCGGGTTGATCGTTCAGACCTTATCAGTGTTATTTTCAGTATCACTTAGCCAGGAAAAGGAAAAAAAAAAAAGTTCTGTAGTGTTTTTTGTTCAACCCCTGAAATGGAAGAGTTAATGGCTGCAGCCTTCTCGAAAGCACGGGGTAAAGACAAGTACTGCATCATGAATGTTCACTCTTTGATAGCCTTGTTTCAAAATATGTAAAGGCTTGAAAACAAAATGCTTGAGTTTAAAAGCAGAATTTCCACGCTAAAACTGTTGAAAAAATGCATTTTTCCATTTATATCTTTCACCAGGCTAGACATTACCAGCCCTCTGAGCTGTGCCCTCGACATGTAAAACCAGCACTGGACATTTCTTTCCTCTCTGTTTCATCACAGAGAATTGGTTGGTGTGGTACAATAAATAGCCCTTCCTGATACTACTTCAAATCTACAAATAGAAAAGCAAATTAATTAAATTTCACTTAGGTAATTTCCAGTAGTCTCTCGCCCTGAAATACCTTTCAGAAAAGCTCAGACACATTTATGAACCGTTGGCTGTTTCCCAACTTTCCTCCAAGGAAGTCCCCATAGAAAATTAAATTAGGCATTCTACTTTAATCAAGAATTTGACTTTAAAGTAATAAATGAATCACTGTATGCTACACTAGCAAAACTGATACTAGGTTAAACTAGAATCTGTTCACTTTATGGATTTGTTGAAGTTCTAAATCATAAAATGCATGTTTTTGAAGTATATGTTCATGAAAAATCACTGAGCATCCTTATTATAGAACATTATTGCAATGAAATTTTTATTTGAGTATACAGATGTGCCCACAAGTGAAAACATATACGTCTTTGAACACAGTTGTATACACTTCAATAAACATGAATCGCATACATGATAAATTTACTCTCATATAGTCAATGTAATGGTAGTGTTTATTTGATTTGTATGTTTCATTCTCTCAGATAAAAAAATTAAAGCTAAAAGCAATATAGAAGCAACTGCACATTAAGAAATTCAATTTTTTTCCTCCCACGGAGCTTCATCCTGAAATCTCCCAGATGACATACTTTTCAATGTAAAAAAATGCTGAATTGCTTTATTAGGGTTTTTCGTTTTTCTTCTGGTTAAAGAGCTAGAACCAGGACCTCATGGACAAGCAAGTCCCCCGGCACTGGACTAGAGTTCAGTCGTGAGAATTATTTCTTAGAAGGCATTGGGCCACCTGAAATCAGCAATGCCCTTGTGTATTATATGAGCATTTCATCTTCATCTTAGAACTAATTTATTTCATGAATTTAATTGAACTGGAAGTGTATTAGTATATAATAGGAACAATGCAATACAATTCTCTACTAAATAACATTACAGTTTTGTAAATATGTTTTTTTTAATTACCAAATATATAAGCTCCAGAAAAGTTACTGTTTTGGATGCCATGTTGAAAACTAGGCAGTTTTAATAGGTGCATTCCTTTCATTCCTTTAATGGTATAATTGCATTGACATCTTTACCGGTAAATTGTTTCGATCTTTATAACCCATGCGGAAGCTCCTCCATGTAACCAAATGTGAAAAGGAACATTAGGCTCTTTATTTTTTTTAAGGAATCCCAGCCTAGCATGATTTCACACTTTCTCCACCACAGCACTCAGGAGGATGGAGAATTCCAGGCCAATCTGTCCAACATTGTGAGGTCCAGGCCAGTATTGTAATACATAGCAAGACCCTGTCCTTAAATAAAATATGTGTTAAGTGATAGAGCAAAATTAAGACACCAACAGTAGTGTGTTTTTAAAACAAGATAGATTCCTTAAATGGACTTTTATATGTGAATATGTCAGTCCTGATTGTAACAGAACTGGCAGGTGGAGAGAGGGAGTGAGGTGGGGGGATATCAAACACTTCATAAAATATAATTATGTATGTTCTCAAATTTCCATTATTCTGGAGATAGAGACGTTCCTTAGCTGAAAACCCACATAAAACTTATTTATTAGTAACAAATTAGTTATACTTGCCGAGTTAAATGGAGTACAATTACAAGTAAGCCTAAAATAAGAATCTTTAAGTCACAGAATAGAACACTTTTATGTATGAAAAATGCAAAACAGTTCGAAGACATTTGCTGGGACTTATTTAGTGCCTACATACTTCTAGGAGTAAGCTGTTTGTCCCACTCCAAATACTGTATAATTTAGGCATATGGTGGTGACCCCCAAATATACATTCCAACAAATAAAGAGATTATACCTAAATGCTGAGGAAGATTTCTCATGAAAGACTTAAATCTGTCTTATACCATAGGAGACACACATAATTTAATAGAAAGGAATATGCACGGTAAAAATGCTAGGGACGGTACCTGGGAATGAACAAATTTACCACAGTTGCTATCCTTGCCCTTCCTTCTTCAAGCATATACTGATGGTCTTGGAGAGTCCTCCCTTCCCTTAATTAGAATGCATTGCTTTCCTATTTACTAATGCTGAATTGTGATATACCACAATGCTATTATAAAGTTTGGGTGAACTATCTACATAAAGTTTTAACCCAGTTTTTGCTTCTTTTCTCTTGTTTGTCCTCCCTCCTTCACTCCTTCCCTCCCTCCCTTCCTTCCTTCTTTCCTTTCCTTCTTTAAAACGTTCTCATTCTATAACCCAGGCTGGCCCAGAACTTATATGTAGCCCAGACTTGCTTTGAATTTCTGCTTTTCTTCCTTCTGCCTTCTCAGTCTCAGGTGTGTACCACTGTTTATTTTTGTTTTTTTTTCTTGTGTGTGTGTCTGTGTTTCATTTGTTTTTGTTTGTTTGTTTTTCCCCAGCAATGCTGAAGTATGCATGGGCAGCCCGTATATGGCGGTTCTGTTGAACTTGTCCATATTGGGTTTCATGGTCTAAGTTGATGAGGACGACTGACCTGGTCTCTTCCTCTAGAAGGCACCAGATCTCATTAGAGATGGTTGTGAGTCACTAAGTGGTTGCTGAGAATTGAACTCAGGACCTTTGGAAGAGCAGGCAGTGCTCTTAACCGCTGAGCCATTGTGTTCCACTGTATTCATCCAAAATAGAGTATCCAGTTTATAACATATGCTCAATAAGGGCCATTGCTCAGAAATACTCCCATTTTACTTATTACAAGGTAAATGTATTACGAAAATGCACATTTAATTTGTTTAGTTAGATAGATTATAACCATAGAACGGAAAGACTTACTTGTGAAAAAGACTTTATCTGTGGTCCTCTTTAAATCATAGCACACTTAACTGCATCACTGCTTCATGCTTCATTTCACTGATATGGTCTAAGCCTTCTCTAGAAAAAAAAAGAAAGAAGAAAAAGCCCTTAAATCATGAGACATGCCTTTGGCTACATTTAACCAAAAAGTGGACTCACAGTGGCTTTTATAAATACAGGTTATGTTAATTTACACTGCTATAGAAAATACAAAGGAGAGAACACATAGGAAAAGCTATTTTACCCTGTGCTTTCAGCTGATACTCAATCGTCTCCCTTGCTTTATTAGTGGATCTTAACTATCCTAATGCTGTGACCCTTTATTAAAGTTCCTCGTGTTATGGTGACCCCCCCAACCATAAAATTATTTCATTGCTACTTCACAACTGTAATGTTGCTACTGTTATAAGTCATAATGTAAATGTCTGATATGTAGGCTGTATGATATGCAACCCCAATGGGGTCGTGACCCATAGGCTGGGAACCATTGTTATAGGCTGCCTTGACACCAAGCATCCTACTGGGAAGTCTGTGCTGGAGTCAAGCTCCTTGCTTCTTGGTGGCTGGGACAGAAGTAGCGTAGAATGGAAGGAAGGGAAGGGAGAGTAGGGAGAGAGAGGACAGGAACCAAGATAGAGCCTTCAGGGATATTCTGCTCTCCCAGTGACCTACTCCAGGGAGGCCCTCCTTCTTTATAGACCAGTCAACTACAGATTCATCAATGGATTCATTCACTGGTGAACCAAGAACACTCATGATTTAAGCATCCTTGAACTGTGTTACAGGACCAAGCCTTCAGCATGTGAACCTTCGGCATGAAGCATGTTCCCCGCCAGAACAGATGCCAGTCCCACTTCGGAAGCTCAGAGCAGGTGGTGGTGTGGAGTCAGCTGCTGAGCATGGCCATCCAGGATTCAGGTTCACGACTTTCTGCCCCATCATTTTAGAAACTGTCTGTCACTAGAATAGCCAGCAGGATTTTTTTTCCCATGTTGATATCAGATTCTAGTTGTTTTTGTCTGTTAGCTTGTTTTCCATGTATTTTTTTTACTTTGTTGTTCTTTGTTGGAACATCTCCTTTCAAGAACCACAGTGAAGAATTACCCTGGTAAGCAATGCAGATTTCTGGGCCAGAACTTCTGATTGAGTCTCTGAAGTAGACACTCCCTTTATCTGGTTCTTGTGTGGAATGTTCTTTTCTTACTCTGCCATTACATTATTTTAGTGTGTGTGTGTGTGTGTGTGTGTGTGTGTGTGTATGCATGCGTGTGTGTGTTTTGGAGCATGTGTGTGAGACTTCACATCCACATGAATATAGAAGTTAGAGGGGAGTGTTGTCTAACCTCAAGGGGCCATCCACTTTGTTTTTTGAGACAGGGTCTCCCAGTAGTCTGGAAGTTGTCCTTTAAGCTAGACTGACTGGCCCGGGTTCCACCTGTCTCTTCCTCCCCAGGGCTGGGATTGCAAACATATGCCGCCGTGTCTGGTTTTTCCATGTGCATGTTGGGAACGGACTCAGATTCTTATGAATGCTAAGCACTTTATTCAGTGGGGTGTTTCCAGTCCTGTGGTTTTTTTTTTTTGATTGTTCTTTTTATTCACCCTACCTATTACTTCCTAATATTACTTCCTAATAGGTAGGTGAATAAAATAGACTTACTCTTCAGCATTTTTTTATCTTCACGGTATGAGCGTTTTTGTGACTTCAGCTCCTTGATGACAGGGGTAATGCTGTTTTATTTAGTAAGTATTTATTGAGCCTGACAAATGTCCTCTGAGGTCACTAAGGTAGGAACACAAGAAAGATTC
The DNA here is from genome assembly GCF_982192425.1 of Myodes glareolus. Lineage (NCBI taxonomy): Eukaryota > Metazoa > Chordata > Mammalia > Rodentia > Cricetidae > Myodes > Myodes glareolus. Next base: position 31,368,720 of record NC_142051.1, read on the forward strand.
TATTTGAGAGACATTAGTATCAGGGTAATAATAGTTCATCTAGTCATTAGCACAAAGAAACTTTTATTAAGCACTTACTCCATGGCAGGCCTAGGAGTATTTGGCACCAAGTAAATGTCAATTCATTTAGCTCAAATGAATGAACAAGAAACGAAGTACCATTTTTTCTGATGATGAAGTCTAAGTTTACGAACATAACCTGATTTTGTTCTTAGCCTGTGTGGGAACCTTGAGGGTCAGCTTTTCTTCTTCCACATAGAAATGATAGCAAGAAAGCAATCAGCCAGTCACCAAAAACAAGGCACCGAAAGCTGCTTAGCTGATCCATGTGTCTCGGTATCTGTGGAACAGGGGACCTGAGAAGAATGTTGATAAATGTGGGGATGTAAGTGGGGTAGAGGAATATATCTAGGAAATAGAGAACATGAAGGAAGACTAAAAACTGATGTACAGAGGGAAAATGAGGCAAGCAAACAAAAACTGATCTTGCTGTTCCTTACATACCAGTTAAGGCCCTCAGCCTGGAGGAAGTAAAACTAAAGACTGAGATGGAGAGATTGAAAGAATTAAAATATGGTTAAAGAATAAGTAAAAGGTATATTTTCCAAGGCTAGGTAAGTTTAGAATAGTTTTACAGCAATGTGAATTTGCATGACATTTTGTCAGAACTCAGATGATCTTTTTTTTTTTTTTTTTTAACCTGTTTGGCTTTGCCATGTAGAGTCAATACGGACATATGTTGGGGAATATTATTTTCAGGTGTGTGACTTTTGTTTACTCTGCATTTGTTTAACTCTGTGAAGCTGTGCTACTGTGCCTGTCTAAAACACCTGAGGGTCCTAATAAAGAGATGAATGGCCAATAGTGAAGTAGGAGAAAGAATGGGGGGACTGGCAGGTAGAGAGAATGAATAGAAGGGGCAACCTGAGAGGAGGTGGATATCAGGGGGCCAGCCTCTCAGCCAGTCATGGAGTAAGAAGGGAAAAAAAGATATACAGAAATAGAGAAAGATAAAAGCCCAGTGGCAAAAGGTAGTTGGGATAATTTAAGATGAGAGCTCACCAAGGCCAGCTGGACTGGGACTGAACGAGCATGTGATCAAACCGGATTCTCTGAATGTGGCCGACATGGGGGCTGACTGAGAAGCCATTTACAATGGCACTGGGTCTTGTTTCGTCTGCATGTACTGGCTGTTTGGGATCCTAGTCTGTTTGGATGCTCACCTTCCTAGACCTGGAGGGAGGGGGGAGGAACCTGAACTTCCCACAGGGCAGGAAACCCTGACTGCTCTTTGGACTGGAGAGGGAGGAGAAGAGGGGGGGGAGGAGAGGGAGTGGGGGGAATGGGAGGGTATAGGGAGGAGGGGAGGAAGTGGAAATTTTTATAAACAAACAAACAAATAAATTAATTAATTAAAAAAAAGAAAAGCAAGGAACAAGCATGCCTTCATGCCTTTTCATCACAGGGCTTTCATTGGTAAAAGTGAGTGTGAAGAGAATCTCTCTCTCCCTTGTGAGTACACTGTTCTTCTCGGGTTAAGCACCCACCATTACAACCTCACTTCGCTTTAGTTCCTTGTCTAAAGGCTCCTTCTTCGTACAGGCCCATTGAGCGTTAGAATTTCAGCATATGAATGCTCAGGAACACAGCTCAGTTGATAGATTCATTTTTGGTAAGAAGTTTTTCAAGTTCACATATGAAGCCTCCTCAGATCTGCTGCGTTATGTAACTCTGCTCCTCAAATGATGGTGGGCGGTGCATATAAATGGTACTGAGAGTGTCGGAAACAATACTGATAGGAAACTGTAAAGACACAAGAAATTTGTAAGTCTGGAGATGGGAGAACTCAGTGCTAGAGGAACAAGCAACCATAAGGAGCTGTTAGTTCAGGGAATTATTTAACCTGGAGATGAGTCAGATACATACAATCCCAGAACTGTACTGATAACTTCTACCAGGGTATGACTGAAGCAGCAAAGTGGGTGCAAGTGGTCTGTCTGCATGCTGTGCCCCCATAAAATTCATGCCAAAATTCTAGTCCCCTAAACTGATCAAATAGTGAGAATCCTGAAGAACCTTCAGGAGTAGAACTATTTTGCTCATAAAATAGACCCGAAGTTTTACTCTGTTCCCTACCATCTCAGGACACAGAAGATATAGTTTATGAGCTAGGAAACTGGTCCTCACCGGATGCTAAGCCCCTTCTACCTTAATTTTGGATCTCCCGGCCTCCAGAGCTATATAAATAAGCACAAGTTGTTTACAAAATATTGAGTCTATGATATTATGGTAGCATTCTACATGGGCTACAATGCCATGTAAAGTTAGAATCCTGTATCCCTGTGTCTCACAATAGAGTGCTGGTACTAGTTCCTCGCAATTCACTTATGCCAGGTAAAAGCATCAGGGAGGCATAATTTCTTCCCAGAATTGTTAAAAAAAAAAAAAGGTACCAGTGGTGCAAGACATTAAAGAAAACCACCCTACACGCGGCACTAAGAAGCCACATGACACAAAAGAGAGAGGGACCTCGTTGCAGCAACTACAAATGGGAAAAAAGACCAAAGACAATTACCTGATGGCTAACTTTGTTTTAACAACAACATGGGTGGAAAGATAAAGGACGTTTTCTTCAGAGTCCTTGAGGAAATAACTCTCCTAAATTTCCATGTTTAGGTAAAACGCTGTAATGCTGCCTCTCTCCTGAGAGAGCCATTCGTACTCAAACATGAGAGGCTTCTGCATAGTCAACACGTCAGGAATAATGAGAAGTGGAGAAGGATGCCAGCGTGAGAGAGACATAACTAAAGAGTTGACGAAAAGCCCGTGAATGGCTCGCCAGAGATGCCAGGTTCTCTGCTGGACAACTTGGAGTGTCCTTATCAGAAGATTGCAAAGAGCTGGGCCTGGAGGAACAAGAGGTTGGTAGAAAGCTTATCGCTCACGATAAGAAACAGCAGTCTGCCCGTGCCCTCCCCAAAACTCCCACATTCACCTTTATGAGTGCTTGGATGTCTGCCACTCTGAAGGCTTCCACAGCCAGCCAGAGGGGATGGCAAATGGAGCCTAGCCAAGAAGAGAGACATGGTGCTTTCTCTTCATCTGCTCTTGTCCCCAGCAGAGCTATGTCTTTGAGAAATGAAAGAGAAAGAGAATGGATGTAGAAAGACTGAACAAGCTCTTCCCCAGTACACCGGATAGTGATGGGCAAAGAAAAACCTTTGATTCCAATGATCTTACAGTTTCCTTGCTGAAAACACACAGAAGGTAAAAGACTCACTTTCAGGTATTGATGAACAGGCAGGGGAGGCTCCCTCAGCCTATGGCTCAACTGCTGAAATTGTTCTTTCAGCAAAATACTTCAGTTCTCTTGAGGCACATGCATTTAGAATAAGAATATGGGAGTAGACTGGATGAGATCTACCTACTGCAAATCAGGTTCCTGAAAACAGCTTGGGTAGCCTCATCAGTACCCACAGAAAGCTGGACTGACAAGGGGTGTCTTTGAGCCAAACAAGAAAAGAACAACCCCCTTAAAATCGTGTGGATAAAATCCCGAACGCTTATCACCGTGAAAACCTAGCAGCAGCAGGGGCCAGTCAGATGTGTGTTCCTGTCTACTTGGGAGATCCAGAAATGCTGAGTTCTTTAGAAATCTCCCTTCTGGTAATGGTGAGACCACTGGGTACAGCATGTCACACACTCATTGCTTCCCACCTCTTCAGCCCTGACTGTTGTGACTTGGTGGGTTCTAGACCATTTGGGGCCTGCTGGGCTTGTGCTTTTTTTTTCCCCCTTTGGGACCTGGAGTCCTTGGGGTTTACGCTGTGTGCCTTGAACTCCAGCAGCTGTGTTCTTTCCGTCTTCTTTCTATGCAGTTTCTGATGCAGAGATTTCATTCTCACATGTGTTTCTGCTCACATCCTGCGTGTTTGCCGCTTAGCCTGTGATCTCTCTAGTCCTTTGGAAACTTGAACTATACCTGTCTCTGGAAGGTGCTCGAATGGCTGACTACTGGCCTGCCAAGACTCTGGACTCTTTTGTACATTTTTAGCTTTCCAAGTTCCAAATTCTAGATGCCTTTTCATGCGTTGCTGCCATTAATCACAGTGTGTTTTTATTCCTAAAAGCCATGGGTTATTATGCAGAAATCCAAGTGCCGAGGTTTAGAGAGCTCCTTTTGAGTTGCTAATTAGGTAGCCCCCCCACAAAACAGTACAAACTATTGCAACCCCGCTTGGTTTTCCATCAGAAATAATTGATAAGACTGTATGACTTTGTTGCAAAATACAGTGAAACCAAGCTGGAAGTGAACTACAAGTTCCCTTCTTGGTGGTTGTTTTCCGTAGTGCTAGATGGTGCTAAGCAAACTGTTAGAGGAGAAAAGGTGACCCCTATCTTACCCAGTGTGAACCCTATGAACTATAACAACCTGCCAGAGAAAAGGAACTCTCTGGTGCAATACTGGTACAGCTTCTTCGGGGGTAACCAACCACTCTCTGCTTGGATTTGACACTCTCTCTGCATAAGGGAATTCATGCTTGACACTACAGATTCATTTCTGAAGTGGTCACTGGGGTATGGCTGTGACAGACCTGACTATGTTGTTTTGGGGAGAATTATGGAAGGACTTTGGAATTTTGGACTAGAGAATTCATTGAGTGTTGAGCAATTAGTGGGCTGTTTTGTAGGAGCTTGGAAGATGGGAGCATTGAGGGCAATACAGAAGATGAAAGCCTGGCTTCTGAAGTTTCAGAGGGAGGTTTAAAGACTGTGTCAGAGCTATCTGTTACTTTGAATTAATATTCTGTGGCTCTGCTTAGTTGCGGCTGAAGAATCAGCTGTAATCTACAAGATATCACAACTACTAATGTAAAATCTTTGCTTTGCTGAGATACTCGATGCTGGTTGGCTAGAGCTGAGAAATTAATAGTGATTAAGAAGAGACCATTGTTGTTGAGGTGAAATCTTCAGGAAAGTGTTTCCTGAGACTATGTAGGAGCTGTGTTCCACAGACAGCCAAGATTATACTTCAAGCTGGCACCTGAACTTGGTAGTGTAAGAGTGACCCAGGTGGTACTGGTTTTGAAGGTCATGGAGAACAGCTCAGGCTTGGCACTGTGAGGGGCCAAGAGAGGACCATTGTTGAAGATGCAGCCTCAGTGGCCGTTGAAGGCACAGGATTGAAGGGATCATAGAGAAAATGAAAGAACCTATGAGAGGCTAGTGGTGAAAGTGTGGCCCAGTTTCAACAGAGGTCCCCAGCATGTAGAAGATGCTAGTTCCATAGGATGGCCACCAAGAACAGTAGCAGTGGTGGAGTGGAGCCAGCCAGGGCCTAGAAGACAGACTGTGTGCACTGCAGAGGCTGGAGCCGAAGAAGTGACCCGAGCCTCTTGAAGGAACCCAGGAGATGGTGAGTAAATTCCAGGTGTTAGACACTGAGTTATTTACACTTTTGGAGTTTGGTTTTGTTTTGCTTTGATCGTGACTTTGCCCTGGTTCTTCCCTCTTGAAGTAAGAAAGTATTTCATGTATTTTTGATTTTACAGGACCCCACAGTTGAGAGACTTTGAATTTTAAAACACTTTGGATTTAAAAAAAGATTGGCTATTTTAAAGAGACTGAACTTTCAGTGTGTTTGAATTTGTAAAGACTGTGAGACTTTAAAAAGTTATTTATATTTTTAATGTAGACTCTTGGGAATGAATGAGAAAGAAAGGACTGTGGCTTAATGGTGATGTGTTTGGTGTCAAGTTGATGGGGGTCAGTTGTACTGAATAGTTTTTTGTCAACTTGACACAAGTTAAAACCATCTGGGAGGAGGGAACCTCAATGAAGAAAATGCCTCCATAAGAAGGGGCTGTAGGCAGGGCCCTAAGGCATTTTCTTAATTGATGATTGATGGAAGAGGTTCAGCCTATTGTGGGTGGTGCCATTCCTGGGCTGGTGGTCCTGGGCTCTAGAAGAAAGCAGGTTAAATAAGCCATGAGGAGCAAGTCAGTAAGCAGTAAGCTCCTCCACGGCTTCTGCATCAACTCCTGCCTCTAGATTCCTGGAGCTCCTGTCCTGACTTCCTTCAATGATGGACTGTGTTGTGGAAGTGTAAGTCAAATAAACCTTTTCCTCCCCAACTTTCTTTTGGTCATAGCATTTCATCACAACAATATTATATGTGTGTGTGTGTGTGTGTGTGTGTGTGTATGTAATACAGTGCGTATATATGTAACTTTTTTCTTAGTATTTTCCAAATTAGACACTTAGCATTAGATTTTTATTAGTAAAACATCCAAAAAGTCAGTTATGATGCCACATGCCTATAATCCCAACACACGGGAAATGGAGACAGGACAATCAAAAGTTCAAGACTGTCCTTGGCTATACAGTGAGTTCAGGACCTGTCTCAAAAAATAGATGTTGATAGTTACCTGCATGTATTTATATCTTTTGCTAGTTCAAATAATATAAATACATGACATGTGAAAGATTTTTCTTTTTCTTTCTTTCTTTCTTTTTTCTTTCTTTCTTCTCTGTGTAACAACTATAGCTGTTGTGGAACTAGCTCTGGAGACCAGGCTGGCCTCCAATTCACAGAGATCTGCCTGCCTTGGCCTCCCAAGTGCTGGGATTAAAGGCATGCGCCACCACAGCCTGTCAAGAGAAAGATTTCTATAGTCATCTGTAGCATGAGGGCCGGCCTGTTGGGGTATCTGTCCCCGCCCGGTACCCCACAGCCGGCAAGTCCCCAAGAAAATCACAGACGGGACTCCATAAGATTATAAACTGATTGGCCCATTAGGTCAGGCTACTTATTAGTTCTTATAACTTATGTTACCCCATTATCCTTATCTACGTTAGCCACACGGCTCAGTACCTTTCTCAGCTGGGCAGCTTACATCTTTCCTCTCCAGTGGTCTGGGGAGAACTGGCAGAGGAACCTTCCTGCTTCCCAGAATTCTCCTGTTCTCATTGCATCACCTCTACGTCCTGTCTGGTTTTCCCGCCTATACTGTCTGCCTGGCCAATCAGCGTTTTATTAAAATACGATTGACAGAATACAGGCAATTCTCCCGCACCAGTCATCTCCTGCCTAACCAGAGTGGGAAGCTGTTATAATTAGTGTAGAGTAGTTAATATGCTGAAATAAGATGTAGCATAGGGTCTGGACTTAAGCACTGCACACTTCTAGAAGCACTGGTAATTGACAAAATCATAAGAGAGAATTTTGAAGAAATATATGGCTTGTATGACAGTGTGATGTATCCTGTATAAACTTCTGCTAGGGCAGGTTCAATGAGCAGAAATATTAAACTTGACTTTAAGGAAGATTCAAGATGGCATCTAGAAAGAGCCTAAGGTTAGGTACTAGGCAACGTGGACTCGAACCCCAGTTCTAAAATTTACTACCACACAATCTTGTTCAACCAGATCCTTTTCATCTTTGGTTTTCCTCTGTGTAAAATGACAACTTTCTAGGGTTTTTTTTTTCATTGCAGGAATTCAATGGCTAGGTCTTTGTTGTTGTTGTTGTTGTTTTTATTGTTTGAGACAGGGTTTCTTTGTGTAGCCCTGGCTGTCCCGGAACTTGCTTTGTAGATCAAGATTGACTGGAACTCACAGAGATCCTCCTGCCTCTGCTTTCTGGGTGATGGCATTAAAGGTTCAAGCCAATACACCCGACCAATGACTAGGTCTTTAACCACTGTCCTACATAATCTACCATATTTTAGAGTAAGTCTTAAAACTCACTAGACCAGTGACTTTCAACTTTTCTAATACTGCAACACTTTATACAGTTCTTCATGTTTTAGTGGTCTCCAACTATAAAATTATTTTCATTGCTACTTCATAACTATAATTTTGTTGCTGTTATGATTTGTAATTTAAATAGTTTGCCAAGAGGGTTACGACCCACGTTAAGAACCACTATGTCTAATATCTATAAAAGTGATATAATTAGTGGAAAATGAATGAAATGTAGTAAGAATTTATAGAACTTCAAAGGAAGTTTTTAAACTTTATAAACCATGTTTATCATTGTAAGGGAGATTTTGGAAGTTTTAGGAATTTGAAATAGTTAACTCATTGAGATTAGGTTCTATTTATATGACATAATTAGTTAATCTCAGATTATTTTTTGATCAGATAAGAAATTCCCTTCTATTTTAGAAGATCATTACAATTCTTGAAAAAGGTCAGCTATGTAACTACATAGGCATGAGTAAAAATTAGCAAAATGTCTCTTAGTAGTTATTAAATATGAGAGAATATAGTCTCTCCTGAAAAATAAAGAAAAAACATTTGTATAGGTGACTTTTTGTTGCTACGTTAAAACACCAAGACCAAACGCAGGTTATGGTAGAAAGAATTTGTTTGGGCTTAGGGCTCCAGTGGGCTGAGAGTCCATCATGATGGGGAGATGTGGTGACAGGAGTAGGATTTGGGGAGAGCATGTCTTAACTGTAAACATAAAGCAGAGAATGTGAACAGGAAGTGGGGTGGACTATCAACTCTCAAAGCCTGTGTCCAGCAATGGACTTCCTCCAGCAAGGTTGGACCACCTCCCCAAACGGTCCACCAGCTGGGAACCAAGTGTTTATACGCCAGAGCCTATGGAGGGCATTGTTAATTCAAACCGCCACACCATTCTTCAAGAAAGCTTAAGATGACCACTGAATTCAGAACCAGAGGCCAAACAGCGAGCACCCAGCTATCTCAACAAGTCATGTTATCCTTATACTGCATCCCAGCACTGCAGCTGGGAGCTAATTAAATAGCCCAGATTGCCGGGCTGAACTTTAGTACTGCATTTACGGAACGACTTCAGAGGACATGCTATTAAAGTCTGGGGTTTATCAGAAGAAGGCAGCATTTTTTAAAAGCAGCCCTTAAAATTAACATACTGGATAAGCTGCTTATTATAGACACAGTCTATGAGATCCTTCATATAGATCCAGAAGTTAAGCAGTGAATTTCTAAGCCAACTAATGAGACTGTTGCACTGAGACTGAAATCTAAAAATAGCGTTTTAGATAACCCAAGAGAATTTTGAGAAGCAAATTTATACTCTATATGGTCATTTCTAAAATGCTAAAAGCCACATTGATAGCCACTAATATGCTGGAATCTCTCTGGGCTGAAGTGAGGAATAATTCTGTACTTAATTAACTTAGAAATATACCAGTGATAATGGGAATGTGTGAGAAAAGAATTTTTTAAATGAATGGGAATTAAACTTCTACCTTTAATTAGTCTTAATAGTTAGGCTTTAAAATTTGTATCCAAATATCTGAACAATAAATAAACTTTTACTTCATCAGGCAGTGCTGACAGCTGTCACTATTTAAGTTGTACACACTAAGTGGAGAAACTAGATCTGGAAGCCCTTAGCGACTGGACTCTTTGGAGACCATAGAAGATGGCTGCTATTTCAGGCAGCTGATGCAGTGGATACTCGAGAAGACAGAGGAAGTTGGTGAGACCTCTACAGTTCTACTCATTTATCTCTAAAATGGGAGAAGCACCACTGAACTTACATTTCTTTCGGTGTTATAATGAAGTAAGAGGGTAGGTTTTGAACAGTTCCGTATCCCTGAAGCCTGTTACAGGCAAAAGCCATTGTGTCCAACAAGACCCTTCATCTAGACAAGGAAGCTATGTGACCTGGGGTGGCATGCACTCCTGTGTGCATGTTTCACGGATGCAAAGGAATCAGAGCTGAGCTGTGGGGGTAATGTCTATGTCCTTAAAAGTGGTCTTCTTACTGAGTTATGGAGCAGTGAAGTCTACAGATAAGTGTAGGATGCATTTGCAGGATTGCAATGGTGTATGAACTAGAGGGGGTAGACAATCTGATAGTAAACTTTAACAAAGGAACCTCCGCAGGCTTACCAATTGTTTAAAATTGTGCGTGCATGTGTGTGTGTGTGTGTATACACTAGAAAATCTCATTTTCTTTTTATATGGAAAGTCAAGTCCTTCTTCAGTGTAGGAGAATGCCACACTGTCTTCAATGACTATCTCTCTCTAAAGGCTCCAAACACCATCTTGAATAATTTGAAGTAGGCATTAGAGTGTTTCATCAAGACTGGTCTTTTAAAACTCATGACATAAAAGTAAAGTGAGTATGTGTTATCATAGCAGATTTTTCTTCCAGAAGGTTTTACAGTTTGAAACAAAACATGGAGTTTTACAGATATCCTCTCTAGCCGATCTAAGCCAGACCCTCCATTGGTAAGATTCCACAGTGCACCCTTGCCTTTGTCCACCAGCCACGGCTGCAGCTGGTCGAGCATTGGTTGTCTTCTCAAACGCAGGGTGCAAAGCTTGGAAGAAAACCCTAAGGCAAAAAAAATGATATGACTTGATAAAACATATCAGGAAGGAAATGGATTTTTGAGTGTGAAATGGTTGAGAAAATGAAGTCTACTACTGCTGGCAGGAAACAAGCTGGGTAGAATTTAGATGGTATGCTAAGGACAGAAAGCTTGGTGGCTTTGGAGGAAATCTAGTCAAAGGGTCTTTAAGTCACCAAGGCAAAGATAATCAGGTTGCTCAATCACTGTAGGTATTGTGAGCATAGGAAGAGAGATTTAACAGCTGTCTTCAAATATCAGGGATATTAGCTGGAAAAGATAGTTTATCTGCTCATAGGCAATTGTTTGCTTGATAGAAACAATCTTTCTTGTTTATTCAACAGTAAGTAACTGGGTATGTTTTGAGCACTATAATAATATGGTAGGTATGACAGACACAAAGATCTTAGTCTGGTAGGAAGAACAACAACAACAAAAGCAATTCTAGTTTAGTGTGGTTTGTGTCAGGCGTGTGTGTGTGTGTGTGTGTGTGTGTGTGTGTGTGTGTGTGTGTGTGTGTGAACTTAACAGAGGAGATGATGCCCACTTTGAAGTTTGAATTTTGAAAGACCAGCTTGGGCCTGGGTGGTAAAAGGAGAGAGCTTTCATGTAGCAGGAACAACATATGCAAAAAAAAAAAAAACAAAAACCAACCAAACAAAAAAACCTAAGGAAGTTGAAATAGTAGCTTTTCCCACTAATTACAGGCTAGTGATAATGGCTAGAACATAGAATGTACTGGAAACTGATTATAGGAATGAATTTGGAGAGATAGGCTGTCAGCAGCATTCTAAATCTGACGGGAAGAAACTTTAACTTTCAAAACAGTTGTGCTACTTAACACCTATAATCCGATTCCTTAGGAAACCAGGGAAGGAGGATTGTGTGGGCATTGAGACCAGCTTAGGCTACTTCATCAGTTCTAAGACAGACTGAGCTACAGAGTGAGACACTGCCTCCAGACAAACTAAGGAACCAACAGCCATCATTCATATCAGTAACAAAACAGGAAAAGGTTCAATGGAGACAGAGATGAGAAACATTAATAGATTTTAATTCTATTGGATTCTGGTATCAGCTGATGGCTGTGCTTTCAAGGGTGATTCATTCCTCTTGTTTGTTACTGATACCAGTTGAAGCTTATGAATCAAATCAAATATCTTGGAGTGTTAAAGATTAAATATATGTGTATACGTGGATGTATTATGTATATATCCCCAATAATAATCCTAGGTGGTGTGTTGGGAAGAATAAAAGGACAAAGGGAGATAGGATAGTAAGAGAATTAAAAATAATATACTTAAATATGTAAGATTAATACAGATACATAATTGAGGCAAAAATGAGCAATGTAGCAATGATTAAGATAAAAGAATGGAAAACAAAGAACTCCCCTTTAGGACAAATTCTTGAACAATGTATATGCAATGTATACACACACATACACACTACTGAAAATTTTATACATATAAAACTTTCTATTATATATGCACATGGTTCCTATAAACACTAATTTAACTCTACAGATATGGGTAAAAAATACATTTTGGATTTGATATAAATATCCATTGAAGCTAAAATTGTCACATCCAATCAATGGCCTTTAATGACAATGAGGAAGTATTGATCTAGGAAGGATCCAAATGGCAAAATAGTTTTCCAAAAAGAAACAAAGTCTTCAAGATAAGTACACAAAATGCAACCCTGTAGGCTGCAAAATTAGTGGAGTCTCAAAATGGCCTATGTAATAAGATAAAATGATAGGAAACGTCAGACTCTCTTTCTGTTTGGGCAAGTCCTTGGTTGATATTTGAGAGGTCTTTTTCTGGAGGCTTCTATTGCTCCCTTGCAGCCCAGGTCCCTTCTTCCTTCTGTTGCATTCCACCATCATTTCTGGAAAGACTCAGGCTCGTCCTCTCGTTCTGCACATTCAAGAGATAGATGACGGTATGAATTTTCAGGACCCAACTATTACACTACATAGTTTTACTTAGCAAGCAGTCACTCTTTGTGGGTCTCAAATTAGAACATTTAGGAACTACCTCCATTGATATGTTTCATCCTTTCCTTCCAAAACAGCTTAATACTTAAGTTGCCCTCCAATTACTTTCCATTGTGCAAACATTTCTCTGCCTATTTGCTTCCTCACCCAGAAAGGGATGTGTAGCAATTACCCAGTTCACATTATTGTGGCGATGGTGACTCAGGGCACTGAAAGGCATGTGACTCTCAGACTTTTCCCCATATCACTTCCACAATATTTCACATAGTGCATGTGCTCATTGCAAACATCCTGCGTAATAATTTATCAAGTTTTCCATGACTGCAAAGATGTGTAGACTTTGAATACTCTACGTGGAAAACGTCCATTTTCCTCTGTTGTTGTTTCCTTGTTTGGCTGCCAAGCTTGCTGATAGCAACCTAATGAACAAAGAGTAAACTATTATCGCTTTAATTGGTCTCCACTGGCTAATTCATAGGAGGCTTTTAGAAACACATTTATTATATAATTAAGAGATTTGCGATTCCTTATAAGTCATTGGCCATAAAAGGCTTTGTTTAATATAATAATTACAGCCACTTCTCCTGTTGCTCTGGGTCAGCTGCCGACTCTCACCCTTGGAGATTGCTTTCTCAAAGTCAAAATTGTCTCTGGTTTTGCCCTCCCTGCAATCTGCCTCCTTCACAACCCATGTTCCTTTGCTCTTCTCGTTTGTAAAGACCATAAGCTCATCAATTTCAAGAAGATTGAAGCCACCATTTTGTTTGTGCCTATTTCTCCCTTTCTTCTCTAAATCTCACATCCAAGGCTCTAGAGATGTTCTTCTTTAAGACTCCAAACTGTAGCTTGGTAACTTAGCCCATTGTAAAGCGTGTGCTAGAGATATGCTCTGATTCTTACACATGGAACTGACAATAGAATATTTTTAGAAGTCAAGAAAGTTTTCTTCTATTGCATTTGTGGAATATTTGTCTAAGTCTTTGTTCTAAACCATCCTGCACTTGACTTCAGGCTATGTTATCTTTGTTTTTTGTTTGTTTGATTTTGTTCTTATTTTTTTCTTTCTTTTCTGTTTTTCTTGGGCATGTAAAGATTCTTCCTTGGTGACTCTGCAAGCTGCTCTACTTCCCTTGTCAACAGGCACACTAACATTTTGAATTCTTGCATTGCCTGGTCTTAGCTTTATCTCTTATCTTTACTCAGACAGCACAGAACTTGAATATGCAAAAGGCAGTTGACATTCTTTGTTATTTTGTAGGGAATTAGCTAATGTTAGTGTAGGAGTTGGATGCAGTGGCTCATGTTTACAATCCCAGTATTCTGAGACAGAGGCAGGAGGCTGGTCTGGGATACACAGTGAGGCCCTGCCTCTAAAGAACCTTATCAATCTGACTGCACACTATTGATGATAAAATATTCATGTTAATAATGCTGGTAGCATTTTGAGGGCTAGAAATGCCAGCATTATAGTGTTACCACGGCCCCTCCCCCACTGACATTTCGTAGAACTTGGAATTAGACACTTGTTTGCTTTCTTTCTAATGTTATATTGTAGATCATTCTGATTTCAATTTTAAGTAAAATGAAAGTAAGTTATAAAGCTGTTTCTATAGCCAGTGAAAACATGTGTTGACAGTTCCCTGTTACTAATTTATTAGGGATAACCTAGCTTTTGTTTAAAGACTTTGTTCTATTGCTTGTACTGGGTTAGACAGCAACTAAACTGGTAGGGAGGGAGACAGATAAATCTAAGTTTCTGGAGCACCTTATTCTTTCGGTATAAATATTTAATTGTGTCATGAGAAATTCTTATGAAAGATTGTGACACACGATAGGATTGATTTTCCCTGTAAGTAGGGCACTAGTTACAGCTCTGTAAAAAAAATGACTAAAACTTTCTAAGTCTTTCTGAGTGAGGACTCTATTCTAGGCACTTGAAATTATTCTCTTTAATCTTCATTGTACCTTACAAACTAGGCGTTATCACCCGTAATGTACAGATGAGTCATTAAGGCTAAATAGCTTGCCCACGGTTGCAGTTAGCACTAAGGAGAACCAGGATTACAACACAGGACTGCATCTGAAGCTCGTTTCCTTTTTCACATTCTTAAAATAGGTCCTTCCTGCTCATGCTGAGGGTGGAAATCAGCTCTGCAATAAATTATAATGCTTACGTCCAGAGTCCGCTGCTTTGGTGGAAAAGAGTAAGGGTTCTGGAGTTGAAATTCCTCGACTCCTGACTCGGTCCTATCACTCACCCATTTTAGTAGTCAGTATCACTGGTTTATAATCTGTAAAATGGGTGGGAGTTTAACAGTATCCACTCAATAGTATGACTTATAAGGATACAGAGAATACATATAAAGCAATTAATCAATTGGTCAGTGGTAGTGTTTTATAGATATTTTTCAAGGGTTTTGATCTCCCTATAAATGTCAGTATTTAAGACTGGGTTTGCTTGAGGCCCTGGGTTTGATCCCTGGCCCTGAGGAAAAAAAGTTAGCTCCCTGTATGCATAAGCTTTAAATTTTCTTGCCGGCCACTTATGTCTGGCTCATTTGGCAATCACTGTTCTATTTTAGGTCCCTACCCAATTTTACATGTTCATTTTCTTCTTTGATGCATGCAGAAGATTGAAAAATGCCTATAAATTCTCCTACTAATTCTCCCTTTGAGAGCGTGCTTCTCTTGAAAACAGACGACACTTAGTGACCCGCTTAATGAAACGGCCAAGACAGAGTGAGAATGTGAAGGCTAAGTAATAGGAAATGCACCACATATCTCCGAGTGCTCACTCAGGGGACTCCCAGTCTACAAAAACCAAAAGCACTGAGACCTCTACTTTGGAGACGTGTAGGTGACCTTGGCCATCAGAGACACGTAAGCCTGGCCTTCTAGTCATTTTCGCCAAGAAAAAGTATCTTGAGTCTTCCAGACCAGGTCATCTGCCACCTCATTGTCACTGAGTGTCCTCAATGAGCAGAATACTGAGCCCTGCCACAGTTGTTGATCTACAAAATTATGAAATCTAATAAAATGTTTGCTGTTTTAAGCTATTACATATTAGAGTAATTTATTGCATAGCAATGAAAAACTGAACAAAATTATTATTATTATAGTATTATTTCTTTGTTTTATTTCTATTTCTTTATATTTGCTTATTAAAAATAAACTATTGTGCAAACAACTGTTCTAGTATTTATCTATGAGTGACCTAAATGAGATTATTGCTTTCAATATGGTTACTGTATTAGTCACTGTTCTCAGAGAATGAAACCAATAGGTATGTAAAGATACATAGCCAAGGAGAGTCACTGTAGGAAAAGAGCCATACAGCTCTGGAAACTCAGCAGTCCCAAAGGCTGTTGTCATCTACGTCTACAGAAGTGAGAAAACTTGCGGTAATAAGCCTGCGGCTGAAGACATTGAAGACTCAAGGGTGGGCTGATATCCAAGTTTCAAAACTTAAGAACCAGGAACTCTAGAGTCAAGGGTAGAAGAAAATGTGTGTCTCAGCTTTAGTATTAAAAAAAAAAAAGCAAATTTCCCTTTTCTCAGCTTTTTTGTTCTATTCGACTCCTAGCATATTAAAGGAATCCTAACCATCTTAGAAAGGGTCACTCATGTTTCTCTGTCTACCAATTCAGCTCTCTGAACGCCCTCTCAGATGCACTTGGACAGGATGCTCTCCTGCCTTTTAGAGTGGACTCAGTTCAGTTAAGATGAAAAGCCAACTACATTAAAATTAACCCTCATAATCCTAGTCTACGAAAGGCACAGACAATGAAAATGGACAAATTCCCTAAATTCATAAATCTCACACAGCAAGCAGCCAATGTGAAAAGATGCTGACAGCTGTAGGCCTGTGGAGCTAGTGGAAATTTGAAGCCACTCCTCATTAATCCATCCACCAATTAATCAAACAAATGTTTAGTAACTGCTTTGTGCTTACTATTGCATAAGTTAATCATAATGTATCCTGTGGTAAACATACATCATAATAGCATTCTAGGAATATGCCATCAAGGAGATGTACACCTGGAGCCATATTGCGCAATAAAATGGAATTTAGCTCAGTTATGTAGATGCTAGAACTTCCCTGTTCTCTTAAAATATGTGTTTTCTGAAAAGTTCATATATGCACACAACCAAACATGGCTATGTACAATCCCCATGCTCCTGTCATTCACCGATTTCTCATACCGTATCCCCTTTCTACTTCATGTCTTCTTTATTTTTAAATAAACCCGCTATGTCCAATTAGTGCTGCCCACATGTGTGGGATTTTTCCACTGGAGGCTGAGAAAATGACCAATGGCTACACCCCTAATTAAGAATGATTCTCCCTCCCTTGGCAGCCACTGTCACTTGGGGGTGGGGTCTGGCGAGCCTCTTCCCCATTCCTGAAGGTTCCTTGCTGCCTTAATCTTGCCTCATCTTGCTCCTGTAAGCACAGTTGCCTTGAGTTCATGAGCTCAGTAGCCCCATTCGGATGACAAGACTTTACAGCACTCTTCCCCATCCTCTGCCGCTTAAATTCACTTTGCCTCTCTTTCTGGAGGTTTTCCAAGTCCTACGTAGAGGTTAAAGCGGATGATTCAGCAGCAGCTAAGCAGCCGTGATTACTTACATTTGGCATTTTGACCGGATGTGAGTCTTTGCATAAACTTCTACCCACTGCGAAAAGAAGCTTCTCTGACCAAGACTGAGGGACACATAAATGTGTGTTTGTAACCATTTATTTAGAAGGCAGTATGACAACATGCCCATTTCACAAAATAGCAATGCCACTGGCCACTGACCCCGCCGGCCTCAGGCTTTTGACCAGGTTTATAATAAAAGGCATGAGTTTTGTTCTGTAGAACCCGCCTCAAATCCTATCAGAGAGCTGTTGGTTACCTCATAATAATCATGCCACTATTACACCAGTGGGCACGTTTGGCCTGGTATTTTGGTACCGTAGCATGCAGTCTCCAGCTCTGGGTAAGACCATCAATGTCTTTTCTCCCTCTGCAGCCTACATAGCAGCTTCTGCCATCAGGGAAGAGGTTTTCTGTTGTTTTCAGATTGACTTGAAAACTGTTTATCCACCTGTTGATGCTGTATTTATTCCGCCATTGATACTGCTCTTGTCTCAAATATTACTGATTCTACTTCTCGGGTAGATACTGAATTTCCCATCACCCACACCTACACTCCAGTTCCCTTGACTCAGGAGTTGATGTCTTCCTGTGCCGTCTCTCCTGCCTGGAATGCTCTTAACCACCTGGACTGCAAAGGGACAGATTTCTTAAAATGCACTTCAGGGTTTTTCCTTCTGTATTCCTGGCATTGTATTCATGGTAAATCGTATTCTCCATGCTGTGCTTTTAATTTATATATGCATTACTTAGTGTAGTGTGTGGCATCTCATTCCTTCACTTATTCATCCAATCATCTTATATTAAATATGAGGCTAGACAGTCTGCTTCAATCCTTGACGAAAACAGGCAAGGTTTCAGACCTTGTGGGGCATGCAATGTAGCTAAGTAGTAGGATAATAAAAGAAATGACTGCTGTAAAATTCGAATGAACTTAATAATAGGTGGGTGACAGGAGGCCATGGAAGTATGTAATTTCCATTATGCAGAGTTGGAAAAAGGTTCTCCCGAGGCAGTAACATTTAGCCTGAGACTTGGAAGATGGGCTAGAGTACGCAGATTCCGAGAAGGGAAGGTGGGCCAAGGAGCAGGGAACACGTTCCTTTCAGAGGAAATAGCTTGTGAAAAATCCCAGATGCCGCTGAGAAGGTGTTGAAGGGATTGAAAAATACTGTAAAGTCACCGGCAAATATTTACCGGATTAGTAAATCTGGGACTGTGAGTCTCTCTGCAGGTTTTGAATGGCAAAACAAACTTTCAAAAACAGCTCGCGCTATTTCTTAAGCATGTAAATGCAAGTGACTGCCTTTCTCTTGGAGTTGACAGTTCAAGCTAGTAGGCAATAATGTCTGTAAGTGCTTCATTGCAATTATCATTATTCACTGTGTATATACATATGTACCCCACATTGCTCTTCTGAGTTAAAAATTATTTTAACATGTTTTGTGTCAAACAATGACTTTGATTGCTCTAAAGTCATAATATCTAATATGGCAAACCACTAATCACATGCTGTATTAACTGTATGATAGATTTCACAAATGAAGTACAAAAAGCAAAATACCACATTATCAATTTTATATAAATTACACATTGAAATAATTATGTTTTGTTATATGGCTAAATATGTTAATATAATGAATTAGCCTGTTTCTTTTGCTTTAAAATTATAGGTGTGGTAGGTATGTATAAAATATCATTGGAAAGTATCCTGGGCCAGACTGTTCAAAACAATCCTGCTTTTTTCTTTCTTTTTCATCTTCCCCAAAAGGTTAGGATGCTATGATACCCTGCTCTATTTAATAATACCTGAGCATATATCTGCTGGGAGATTTCTAGAAAAAACTTTATTTTCAAAAATGTTTGAAAATTCCTGTTGAGAGAGTTTATGCGGTACTTTAACTTTGTAATTTTTTTACGTCGAACTATAAATATGATGGCTTTATCTTATATAGTTCTTTCTTTGCTTCTGTTTTTCAAATTAAAATGTCATTATATCACTTTCCCCATTCTTTTATCACTTCCCTCCAATTCTTTTCATGTATTTCTTACTTGCTTTCAAATTCATGGCCTCTTTAATTGTTGATACACACACACACACACACACACACACACACACACACACACACTCCTAAGTATATAAATACCACATACTCAGTACATATGTCACTTGATTGCATGTGATTTCTGGGCCTACCATGTGCTATTGGACAACCAATGCTTTAAAATAATTTGTTTGTGGCTCAATACTCATGGAAAAAATTCCAGTAGGATCCTAGAGATGCTTTTCTTTGAAACCATTGATTCATTGCTACTGCATCCCAGATGGCATCTATTTATTTAAAGTGATATTGCTCCTACATTCTGCTCCTTGTAGTCAGATATATTATTAGCTAATACACTTATATCTAAAGTCATCCTCAGGATGAATTATAGACAGCCATCATATCTGCTGTGAATACTCTCTGTCTACCATACTGATCTACATTGCTAAGATAAATTTAAAAGATTTTTCTTTGGTGAATATAAATGTCATATAGTTCAAATTCATTTATATAGTTGTCAAAGTTATTCATTGCACTGATTTTATCCTTTAATTTTCAGTGGCTAAGAGAAAGGGATGCTGTGATTTGACAGTCTTTCCACTTTTCTCCTCTTTGTTTGTTTGGTTTTTCAGTGCTGAGAATGACGCCCAGGGCCTTGCTCATGGGAGGCAAGTGTTCTACCACTAAAATACACCCAGAGACCCTGTTATTTTGACCTAGGGTCATACTACATGGTGCAGTTTGGCATTAAATTTGCAATCCTCCTGCCTCTTTTCCTGAGTGCGAGGACTGAAGACTTGAATCACATAATTCAACAGTTTCATGTATTTTAAAACTCTACAAGATACATAAAAGTTTGGGAGTTACCAAAATGCATGATGGGAGCTTCCACTGAAATTTTATGAACATTAGTCACCTCACTAGCCCCAAACTTGAATCTCTTTTTTCTCTATCAGAAAAAGACCAGTAATGGGACTGTGTTTTCCTGTACTTGACTGAAAATGTACCCTCAGGGACCTTCACAGTTGCTCTGCTCTAGGATAGCAGCCATTCACACCCATTTGTTTATTGCCTTAAAGTATCGCTTTGTTTATTTTATTCAGTTTTGTAGTTGTATATGGCTCGAGCTAAGACAATGCCTCCTGTTTCCGTCATCATTGGAACTGCAGGTTTATACTGATGCTCTGTAACAAAAGCCACATTTTCTCTGTCTGTGCTGTACATTTTCCTTCTAAGTGGAATGCCACCGTATTCAGATCAGAATTAAAACTATTTTCTGTGGCCCACAGAAGCGTGCCTGAGCTGGTCCCCTACTACCCGTCTCTCACCATTCTCCTTCTTACCTTGCGTTAGCCACCTTGATCTGTTTGCTGTAACATTTGTTTCCTTTGTCTGTAAAGCTTTTTCTCAGATCCATTCATGATGTACTCACTCATTCCATTCATGCCTTAGCCCAGAGGCTTCTCAACAAAGAGGCCTTCCCAGAATTCCTACATCTGTTTCAAACTCTTGTTTTCCTCTTATCATGCTCTGTGTCTGTTCACAGCTCTTAGCACTTGTTGAGTTTTCCTGTCTTAGAGTTTCTGATGCTATGAAGAGACACCGTGCCCACAGCAATTCTTATAAAGAAAAACATTTAATGGGGCTGGCTTACAGTTTTAGAGATTTAGTCCATTGTCATTATGGTGGACATTGTGGTGTTCAGGCAGACATGGTTCTGGAGAAGGAACTGAGAATCCTCCATCTTGATCCACAGGCAGCAGGAAAAAAAAATATCTGCATCACACTGGCCAGACCCGAGCTTGTAAAACCTCAAAGCCTGCCTCTGTAGTGTCACACTTCCTCCAACAAAGCCACACCTACTCTAACAAAGACACATCTAATAATGCAAATCTCTCTGGGCCAAGCATCCACACACATGAGTCTATGGAGGCCATTCTTATTAAAACCACCGTAGTTACACATTGTAAAATGTTATTCTCATCCTGAACACGCTATCCTTGTGGGCAGAAATCTCTTCATGGTATTATTTCTTTGTTGATAGTACCTACAATATTTTACGCATAACACCTGCTTAACAAAAAGTTATTTTTCTCAACCACTACTTGATATCGAAAAACATAAGAGGAACTTAGGAATTACCTTTATTAGTAACTTTCAAATTGTGTGTTGTGAAACTAATTTTTCTCTTAAGCTAAGAGCTAGTTGTTTCTTAGAGACTTGTTATTTAATAATTTGGGAAACATTGGCTTTAAAAACACTTACGTGTTTTCTGAAATGTTACTATTATAGTCTATGTTGTGGATATTTAATGATGATTAAAGTTATATACTGTGTTTGGATTTTATTTAATTACGGTGAAATTTTGCTTGTGACAACCTGTTGCCATCTTCCAAGGTAGCTCTTTCTTCAGTAGAACAACATGGTAAATTTTTGATTACTGTGTTGGATGTTAAAGATGTTTCCTATTTAGCCCAAGAGTGAAATGCTATTAGTCCCCCAACTGTAGCTGGTATCTCCACCCAGGTTTCCCTCTTTGTTGTAGGCATTTCATCAGATTCAGATGTCTGTGTCTATCTCTGTAGCTTTCCATAGCCTTTCCCCCTCTCTGTCTTAATGAACCCCACTTTTTGACTTCTGTTATTCCCCCAAATAATAGTAAGTAGGGTCTTATTGAGGATCTTGGGCCTTCTTTTCTGACTAAGGTACTTTACTTCAAGGGTATGAATGTTGAGGCACAAGTTATTGCCGGTTCCTTCTGAGATCTTAGCTCGGCTTTAAACAGAGAAGTTGAGTGTACTCAGGCCCAGCTATGAGAGAGAAGAATACAAAGAAGGAGAATTAAAAAGGGAAGCATAGGAAATCACCCAGTACCAGCACAATTTGTCTTACCTCCATTTCAAAGAGAAGTGGCTGCTAGTGAAAATCAAACACTGTGGACAGATTTCCTGATTCTATTGAAACAGAATGACTTCTTGTGAAGAAATACAAGCCTCTGAAAGCTCAGGAAGCCTGGTCATTAAAATACATTTGAAAATGCTCACAAGTACTAGAAGCAGTTGGCTTGCAACATCTGATGCTTATTCTTTATAACCTCTGCAATGAGTCTTGATTCTGCCTTAAGTGTTTACATGACTGAGTTAGATGCTTTACCTTTAGGCCATTGTGTGTCCATCTCCTGTGCGAAGAGGCTGACTAAATCAACCCTAATTCTGGGGACTGGATATGGGGAATTATAGCTATAGTCTGGACTGGGTGGGGGTGTCAGTAAACTTTTTGGATTGGAGGCAAGGCAGTAATAGCAAGTAGTATAGGGGTTTTTGTTGTTTTGTTTTGTTTTTGTTTCTGGTTTTTGTTTGTTTGTTTTTGTTTATCGAGACAGGGTTTTTCTGTAGCATTGGAGCTCTTGTAGACCAGGCTGGCCTCGAACTCACAGAGATCCACCTGCCTCTGCCTCCCAAGTGCTGGGATTAAAGGCATGCACCACCACCGCCCGGCTAAGTAGTATAGGATTTACAGGTCATGTGTACTTTGACAATTTGTCCTTTGTGTCTCAAAATCATCAAAGAAAATACAGTCCTTTCCCTTCACCTGTGTTGGATATGTTGCGACAACTAGTGGATGTCCCAACCATGGGACACACACACACACACACACACACACACACACACACACACACTGAAAGACTTCATCATACTCTTGGTAAAGTTTAACTTATAAATTAGGCACAGTAAGACATTAAAAAACCAGTAACTTCTAGAGAAAGAAAAAACATTGGAAGGCAAACAATAACAATACTGTAACTCGTCTTCTGGTAACTGAGAGAACCAAGGGCATAAGTGCCAGGTAGCATATACTGCATGGATACACTGGCCAAAGGGATGGTTTGTGTTCTGGGGAGGATGGATAGGGATGGTGTCAGATCTTGTGCTAATTAGAATAGCAAGTTCTTTAAAACTTTATGAATTGCCCATTTCTGGAAGTTTCCATTTTTATCCAGACTACAGTGGACAGTGGGTAACCATAATTGCAGAAAGCAAAACTGTTGATAACAGGGAAACACTGTATTCAAGGACTTCAGATAACATTTTATTAAATAAAAGTGGGCTGTGATTGGCCAGTTCCAAGCTTAGACCATCAGCGTGTTGTTGCTGACCTACACATATGACCTTACTTTATCTCACATGTGACAGTGGTTGCTTTTACTCCTCCACAGAACCCACAACCAATAGTAGTGTAACCTGTATTTCTATTTCTATAGCTTCTATAGCATTTACTATAGAAAGCCTGTCCTTTTTTTTTTTTAATTAGCCTTTGTTTTCCATTTAAGAGCTCATGCTCCAGTCATTTGGTAAGAAATCAACTCAAACCTTGCAGGAAATGTTAATGATGTTAAAATCACTTCATTCACATTTTGTGCTTTTGTGGCTGTCAGTGAGGCATGCTTCCATCTGCAAGGAACAAAATCAAACCAGCAATGACTCAGTCATCAGGGTAGTGACTATTTCCTTAAGAAATCTGGAGATAGGTAGAAGTTAGTGAGTCAGTAAGGACCCTGGATCTTTTCATCCTGTTTCCCATTCTCTCAGTGTGTTGGCTTTTGTCTTCCAACTTGAAGTCTCATGGGACCGGATGACTGCCATCACTTCAAGCTTTTTGTCCTTGAACAAGTATTGAAAGCAAAAAGGGAGAGCAAGGATAAAACAACCTCTTCTTTATATCCCTTTTCTTTTACCATCAAATGAAATCTTTATCAGAAACCTTCTCACAGAATTTCCCTCCTCATTGGGCAGAACTAGGTCACCCACCTCAGCTTGAATCAGTCACTAGCAAAAGGAAATGACGTGATGGCCTTGGACCAAGTGTTGACAAACTGTGGATAGTGGAAAATAACTCAGCTGGGACCTGTTTTGGAAATAAAGTTTTATTGGGACACAGCCATGCACGTTCATATTCATATCAGTTAGGACTGTTTCTGGGCTAGAACGGGAAAGTTGGTCAGTTGTGACAGAAGCCATCTGCCTTGCAAAGTGTGACATATTTGCTACCTGGCTCTGTGCACAAAGTTGTCCCTCTTCTGACTTAGACTGTTTCTCATCCCGTGACACTTACCACAAAGCCAGCATTCCTGCAACAAGAAGAGAAACTTCAAATGACAACCAGCAATGAGATCCCCACTGTTACTTATAAGATACTTACTTATATGGCAAGCTAGTGAAAATGTCATTTGACCAACAGATGAACTTTTTGAAAACCTTTATCTACATCCTCAGTTTAGACTCTTCCCCTTGTCTTTTCACCATTCTGCCCAAACCAATCTTACAGCTATATTTTCTCTCTCTCTCAATACTTCTACTGGATTATAAGAACTTAAGAATTCTTCAGACACCAAGGCCCTGGAGCAAATATAACATAGGATTCAATAATTAAGTATAATTGTGTGTGTGTGTGTGTGTTCATGTGTGGGTAGGTACACATGTGTTTTTAAGCATGAGGAGATAAAGTCAACCAAGATACCATTCTTCAAATACCATCCACATTGTTTTTTGCGGGGTATTTTACTGACCTGGAACTTGCCAGGTAGGTTAGGTTTTCTGGTCAGCAAGTCCCAGGGACCCTCATGTCTCTTTGTCCTCAGCACTCAGATTACAAAAAGTGTACCACTGTGCCTAGATTCTCTACATGAGTTCTGGGAAGGTTGAACTAAGGACCTTGTGTTTGAGCAACAAACATTCTCCTGGCCAGTTCATCTCCCGAGCCCCCGTACGTATGTGAGACAAGGTCTCATGTACCCTAGCCTTAAATTTCCTCTTTAACTAAAACTGGCCTTGAACTCCTGATCCCCCAGCCTCCACCTTCTCATTGCTAGGATTACAAATATGCGCTAGTGTACCTGGTTGAACTTCATGAGAAAGTATTCTGGACCATGTGTTACATGCCTTCTGGCCTCATATTGCTCACGTGTCCCACCCCCTTCCCCCACAGGCCACTGGCCCTGGCCGGCAGAAGCAAGGCACAAGAAGAATTTTCTTGTGAGGTGTGTTTGCTTGTGGCAAGCTTAAAAGAGTAGACAGCTTTTTAGGTTTGGTTTTTAAAATTATTATTATTTTTATTTTTTTTTTAGCACTACACGAACTTCTAGTCCTTTGTCCTCTCCAAAGCTACAGCTTTTCTTCTAGGTGTCGCTACCAAGGGGTTTAAAAATAGAGGAACAAGGGTCCAGGATATGAAGGGGATTATCTCCCTTTGTTGAACAGCCATTAGAAGTTAGTTCCAATTTTTCAGGTCTAAGGTTATGGAGGTGTTTAACTCACAGTTTGAGAAAAAAAAATTCCACTGTAGTGAAATTTTTGGAATATAGAATTCTATGAGTTAGGGCACAGAGGCCTTCGGTGACCCATTTTGTAGGTGACAAATTCAAAGAAGGACTCATTCAGCTGAGCTGATCTAATTGGACCTGTCTTTCCGTGGAATTATCCCACAGCACAAGGAGAGGGAAAAGAGGAACTTCAAGCATCTAGTTACAGACTGACCTGCATAAACCCCTAAGCCCTTCTGCACGCTGACTGTACCCCTCTCTATGATCCTGTGGCAGCTGTTGCTTTCCTCTGCTGTGTCTCTACCCAGCTGGCTCTGGGGCACCCTCCCGCTGCAGCTGCCACCCCTCTACTCTTACAGAAGAGGGGAAGGGTTTCTTCCTTCACACTGCTCACAGCTCTGTTTCCAGATCCCGCTGTCAGCCCGCCTCTTGGTTTACAGGCGTGCGCCTCTGCCAAGGAATCTGGAACCTTTCCTCCCTACTGGCCTCATGGAAGTAAATTTGACTGACACAATCATATGTCTTCCTAAAAAGTTTGCTTCCTCTCTGCTAATAATAGGCTCCACAGGATGGGCTCTAGACATCATGACCTTCTACTTTAGGTGAGGTGGGACAGTGTCAATTGTGGTGTCCCAAGGTTTCCATCTCAATATTTCCCCCAAGAAAACCAGCAGTCTCAGCAGCTGCTGGGCCTCCTGGGAGCCTGTTGTTCTATCCTAAAGTTTCCAAGTGAGTGAGTATTTTGAATCATTTCTTCCTTGCCTCCAGGCACTTCTCCATCACTTGACCCAACATATCTGTATGTATATATATATATATATATATATATATATATATATATAAATAAAATCACTATATAATACACAAATAATACATTATACATAATAATAATTGATGATACATAGTAATATATAACATAGATAATATATATTAAGGATATTAACATGTGTCCTAAGCCTTGATCTTTATAACACTAAAGCAATAGTTGTATGCATGTCTGCCTATCCTCCTCCTGTCCATGGTATCCCAGCCTTTACACAGGCTGGCTGACTTGGAGCCGTGGAGGAGGAACTAAGTAAGAAGTGGGTTAGGAAGGCCCAGTACTCACAACTCTGGTATTGTCATTTATTCATATGCTGGAGTCTTAGCAAATGTGTACTGTGTTGTTTGAGATGATCTGCTCATGATATTGGAAAACACAGTGGCGCAAGAGGCATGGACCAATACTTCAAATGGTCCGGATGCTTCACACAGTGTAAGAGCTTCTGACGGCAAAGAGAGGGCACAATTCAGATAAAACTGGGGGAATTTGACATAGTGTCTGTGCTTGAGTTTTAAATTTGGAACTACTCCCCATGGAGAGGACATCTGAAGTTCTGTGTGAGGTATTTTATTTATTTAGTCAACAAAAAACACGGTAAGTACCAATGTGGTATAAACTGTTCTAGTTCTTACACCATGTGAAGCCGTGAGAATGAGGAAATATTTAATGGCTGTGGTTTCAGTTCTGCAAGAAGGAAAGCGTTCTGGAGGGATCGTATTGATGGTTACACAACACGAATGCGATTGATACCATTGAACTCCATACTTAAACATGATTCAGATACTGTATTTTGTTGTGTTGCTGTTAAGACAAGATCTTGCTATGTACCCAAGGCTGCCTTCAAGCTCATGCGTGACCATGCCCGTGTCTCTCAAGTGTTGGGATTAAAGGTGTGTGCTACCATACTAGATTACAATAGCACATCTTTTGTATATTCCTCATAAAACTTGGAAATAAAACCAATAGTAAGAGAAGCCAGGCATGGTGATACAGGGTGGTAATCTCAGCAATGAGAAGGACTAGGGGTTTAAAGTTGTTGCCGGTTACGCAGTGACATGGAGGCTCACCTGGGCTGTGAGATACCCTGTCTCAAAATAAAACAGAGTAACAAAAACAAATAAATCATTTCAACATATGTAGTATAATATAGTATGAAAATATAATCTAGTGATAGCATATAATTTATTTATATTTTGGACGGTGACAAGTACTATAGCAAAAAGTACAAAGGAATGAGAGGCATTAGAAATACTGAGTTGGTTACTATTGGTTGACAGAATATGCCTAAGGCATTTAAGACTTGACTAGAGATGAAGAGATGATAGATGTAACCATCTGAGGAAACCACTTTTTTAAAAATTGCTTTTATTGAGCTATATTTTTTTTCTCCACTCCCCTTCCCTCCCCTCCTCTCTACTCCTCTTATACGCTTCTACCCTCTCCCATGGTTCCCATGCTCCCAATTTACTCAGGAGATCTTATCTTTTTCTACTTCTCATATAGGTTAGATTCATGTATGTCTCTCTTAGGATCCTCATTATTGTCTAGGTTCTCTGGGAGTGTGAATGGTAGGCTGGTTTTTCTTTGCTTTATGTCTAAAAGTCACTTATGAGTGAGTAAATATTCTATTTGTCTTTCTGGATCTGGCTTATTTCACGCAATATGATGTTTTCTAGCTCCATTCATTTGACCGCAAATTTCAAGATATCATTATTTTTTTTTCCACTGTGTAGTACTCCATTGTGTACTTGTACCACATTTTCTGCATCCAGTCTTTGGTCAAGGAGCATTTAGGTTGTTTCCAGGTTCTGGCTATGACAAACAGTGCTTCTATGAACATAGTTGAGCACACGTCCTTGTGGTACAATTGAGCATCTTTTAGGTACAAAAGTGGTATTGCTGGGTCTTGAGGTAGTTTGTTTCTTAATTTTCTGAGAAATAGCCATACTGATATCTGAAGTACCAGTCTGTACTCTCACCAGCAATGGAAGAGTGTTCCTTTACCCCACATCCTCTCCAGCATAAGTTGTCATCAGTGTTTTTGAGCTTGGCCATTCTTACAGGTTTAAGATGGACTCTCAGAGTTGTTTTGATTTGCATTTCTCTGATGGCTAAGGATGTTGAGCATCTCCTTAAGTGTCTTTCAGCCATTTTAGATTCCTCTGTTGAGAGTTCTCTGTTTAGGTCTGTACTCCACTTTTTTTATTGGATTATTTGTTCTTTTGATGACCAATTTCTTGAGTTCTTTGTATATTTTGGAGATCAGCCCTCTGTCTGATGTGGGGTTGGTGAAGATCTTTTCCCATTCTGTAGACTGCCATTTTGACTTATTGACTGCGTACTTTGCTTTACAGAAGCTTCTGAGGAAAGCATTTTGAAGCCATGGGATTAAACTCCTAAAGGGAGAATATGTCTGCATATTCACAGAGCTATAAGGAAGTGGGTGTGGCTAGGATGGTGTGCAAAATAGAAGCAGAAGTTAAAGTCACTGTGGTAAGGAAGAGAATAGTTTTGTACTTATCCCATATGCAAATGTATGTTCCTAAGACCATTTGTAGGACTTGGACTTTTACTCTGAAGAAAATGGAAATCATTCCAAGGTATTAAGTAGAGGAATGGATAATGTGACATTTCTTAAAATGATATTTATACATTAGAAGGCATATAATTAAGTAGCAAGAGAAGAGAAGATGCAGGAAGGCTGTCTGGAAAGGCGTTGCATCGGTCTTCCATGTGTAAGTGGTGATAGCTTGTATTTGAGTAGTGGTAATAGACATGGTTGGAAATAATTAGACTTTTCATATATTTAAAAAGAGCCAACAGAATCTCTTTCTGTATGACCAGAAATAGCTGCTAAAAACAGGGAGTCAAGGATACAGCCAAAGTTTTGTCTTAAGTTTTGTCATGGCATCACCTGAGAGGCACCAAATGGGCTGTCTTAGTGGGACGGTGAACTCGAGTGAGGTTTGGAACACACTGTGTTACTTTGCTATCACAATCTGTTTTTGTAAGTTGCACAAGTGAGGGCCATGGAAAGCGTGAGTCAGTGATAGAGTATCGGCTCAGAGTAGGTGTGTCTTTGAGCTGTGGAAGGGAAAGAAGATATGGGAGCCCAAGGGCTCCGTCACTGACTCATGCATTTCCTGACTGTCATTTGTTCAAGTTAAGAAAATTAACTGCAATGACAATAGAGCCTGGACTGTTGAGCTCTTATTAGACACCAGATACGTGACCCACTAACGCATGCCTGCCTTTGTAGTTAAAGGGGAAGTTAAATTTCAATTAGAGGGGAGAGAGTTTCCTAGCCTCTTCCCACAGCTGAGAACTCAGGAGGATTTTGTAGTTCACAAACACTCCCTTGAGATCATATCACTCGTTAGAACAGTCTCGTAGAGCAGGTCAGTGAGGTTACCCTTTTCATGCTCTGAGGGCTGGAGGCCTTGCTTGCTGTAGAGACAACACTTACACCTTTCAGGCTCTATGACTTCCAGGCCAACAAGTTCCCGATAGCTCTGTGCCACCCAGCTTTTTATTCACAATATTTTAAAACCTAAAAATAATCTATAATAGTACACCAAACACTTACATATCTCTTAAGTAGTTCACCGGTTGTTATCTTGCCACATTTGATTTATGTCTTAGACATACACGCATATGCACACACACATGCACCTGCTTCTTAATGGCCTATTTGAAAGTAACTTGCAGGAATTCTGTCACTTCCAAGTATATTTAACCTACATCTTTTAAGAATTAGGATATTATCCTACATAACAAATTTTTCATACCCAAGGCAATTCATAATAATTTTAAACCCCGTTATCTCATACGCTGTCTATATTTAGGTTTTAGAGCTGTCTCCAGATATCTTTTTTAACTATATTTTGTTCTTTGTAGGTACTGATCTAGAATCATGCATGACATTTGAGTACAGTATCTTCCATCTCTTTGAATACAGCTATTTCCATTTTTAAAAACTTATATTAACTGTTTTGAAAAGTCCAGGTCACTTGTCATAGCGAGAGTCCTGGATTCTGTTTGTTTGATTGCTTGCTTCAGAATTCAATGTAGGTTAAGGTATTTTTGGTGTTTCGGGCAGTACTAGCACACAGGCGAATGTCAAGCTGGAATCCAGCGCTGGTGAAAATGATCACTCCATTAAGGGGATGTATATTATCTGTGGATTGTATTTTCTGGAGTGGTCTTTGAGCCCAAGGCATTAGCACCCGGGGACTTGCATTAGTTACTTTGGCTACAAAATTCCCGTTATCTCTCCCTTTTCTGGTATGCTGGGCTCTTACACCCCTGGGACTCTGCATTGGGGGGGAAGATGCAAGAAGCAATCTGTGGAGTCAGATGCAGGTGACACCGTAGGTCAGGTGATGACAGGGTTCAGAAATGCTAGGCAGGGTATGTAATTGTGAAGCAAAAGTGCTACTTTGGGGACAGTAAGTTTCAATTCTGTAATTTTGGGGTGGTGACAGTTTCCATAACTTAGCTTTTCTTTTTTTCTGTTATGTGACCGTGTTTCTAGGTGAAGAAAAAATATAATTAAATCAGCACCTAGTCAATGTATTAAATCACTTTAGCACTGTTTTCTGTCCCCTTTGCCCCTCTTATTTTCCGATCTCTTTTCTCAAAGTCACTAAATAAATGTTTATATATATATATTTGAGTTTTCTGCTCTTCAATCTGTCTCTTCTAATCGACCAGTTCCTTCATTTTTCCTCTAGATGAGTAGTCCTGCTGGCCTTTCTAGCTATAACAAAAGCTTCAGAAAGGAAGAATCAATTTTTCACTTTAATTCTTTTTAGGAAGCACCTTTTAATTATGACATATACCACCCCAGTTAACTCGTCACATAATGAAATACATAATTTTGGAAAAATGCAATTTAAAAGATACACAAGACTTTCCTCCTGTAACCGCCACTTGTCCCTGCAGTACTATGACTCTTAAAAATTCTGCCAACCACACCCTTTCTCTTTACAGAGCTGAAAAATAGGAAGTATTCTCTCTTTCTCATTTTTTTTTTTTGTGTGTGTCTAACCACATTTTGAACTTTGGTTTCATATAAGCAGTTGTTGGTAACCAACTGATAGATGTTGTTATGTAAAGAAGCCTTGCAGATGAAGTACGGAAATAAATGAGAGTACATTTGAGAAGGTGTCTACTTAACTCTCCGAACATCTAGTTTCTGTGGTAAGAATGACAAACAAGTGGGTGTGGTAGCACAGGCTGACCAGCACTGAAGAGGCTGAGGCAAGTGGATCTCAAGTTTGGGGACAGCCCAGGATTGTAAAATAAACTTCAGGTCAGCCTGGGGTGCAAGGTAAGACCCTATTAAAAACAAAACAAAACAAACCAACAAATAACAACCAAGAGCCAGACAGACAAACAGGCTTTCCTCACAAAAACAAAACAAAACAGACAAACACAACAACAACCACAACAAAACTCTTTAGATCATTGTCAGGGTCTACTTAGTAAATTTCATTTTTTCTTCACATTTCTTGGTTTGTCCGCGCGCATGCGCGCACACGTGTGTGTGTGTGTGTGTGTGTGTGTGTGTGTGTGTGTGTGTGTGTGTGTATGTTTGTGTACAGCTGGTCAGGCTTGGAGGAAGCATCTTTACCTGTTGAGCCACCTCACTGGCCACCTACCTAACTTCCAAATAATCTCCTAGCAACTCTCTTTAAATTATTTATAATCTAGAATAATATCAATTCTACAGGATATGATAAAGTTTTTCACAGAAAGATGTAACTTTTGTTAACTGATAAAACTTTCCATTGAATTCTCTGCACAAACGTTAGAGAGTAAAGTGGTGTGGAATGATGGGAGAATCCCTCTTGCAATGTCAGCCCGTGATGTTACTTGCTAGTGACTTTCAGGGGTTAGGAAAGAAAAAAGTCAAGGGAGATGAGGTCTTTCTCAGAGGTGCCCTTGACCCTGCATCTGCCATGCTTTTCCAGATAAAGGATACTAATTTAATTCCTATAATCCTTCTGAGGCTTGACATTGAGCATATCATACAGAGTAAATGAGATTTACAAGAGTGAATTTTCTAGAGATACTTTTAAAACCTATTTAATATTAACCAAGAGTTTTATAATCTTAATTGCATCTAAGCATTCTTCTTTTGAATAAGCCAACACAACATGAAACATGTATTAAAATAGCAAAACAAATTGAAACAAGTGACATTTAAGCTTTATAGAGTTCACCTTTGAAATTAAAATTTAGTGACTCTGTTGGATGTTAAGGCCTACATCAAGTAATGTTTGAAGGTGACTTCACCCCTAAAATAACAAAATTCCCGCTGCTAGTAAGATCTCATTTTCAACATTAAATATGAGAGCGTGCTGTAAATACTTGTCTAAGTAAAACAATAAACATGTGCTTTACAATATGAATATAATATTAAGAGGAATTAAAATAATTTTTAGTTAAATGATACTTTATTTAATGGTAAAAATAGCATCGTTTATGATAGAAAATTAGCTGTTTTATTATATTCAAAATGTCTGTTTGATTTATGGTTCAGGCGTTTTGATTATAATTTGTGAGAATTTACTCATATTCTTTAGAAGTTAAATCAAGAGCTCAGCCTGGTGATACACGTTCAATTCTGGCATTCAGGAGGCTGAGGCAAGAAGACCTTGTGTTTAAGGCTAATCTGAGTGACACTTTGAAAATCTGCTTCAAGAATTTTTTTTTAATTTTTATTTTAATGGGCTAGTTTTGCAGCTCAGTGATAGAAAGCTTACTTAGTATATTCAAGGCCATGGGTTCAGTTTCCAGCACCAAAAAGAAAAAAAAGATAAAAACAATGCCCTTTCATGTTCCTCCCCCCCAAAACAAAACAATAACAAACACATGTGATAATAGCCACAAAAATGCCAAAAGCTGTCACTAAAGAATTTTCCATGCCTAGACTTTTAACTTAGAAGCATGGGTCTATTCAGATAAAACTTTAAAAACATTATTGTCATTGAAAGATAACGAAATTCTCTGCTTCAGTCCTTTAGTTGCTAGACACTGATAAGCAGAGTTGATCGATAGACAGAATTGGTATTGAAGAGAAATGGCATAGTGGACCTCAAATAAGGCAGGTCCTGAGAATGTCTTATTCTATAGACTGAGCCTCCTGCCAAGTCTACAGCTCACATGAGGAGACTTCTGTGATCTCTGCCCCTGTCAGAGCTGACTATCCAGTCAGAGGTAGTGGTTCCAATTCTTTTATGTTTTTCCCCCCAAGAGGTCACCTGTATCCGGGTTAGCCATCAACTCAATATGTAGCAGAGGATAACCCTAAACTCCCGATCCTCCTGCCGTCCCTTCCCAGGGGCCGATGGCAGGTCTGTACAACCACTCGTTTTTCTGAGTCTTTTTTCTTTTCTTTTTCATTCTGTTTTCTGGTACAAGATCATACTCTGTAGGCCAGGAACTTAGAGTGCCCATCTTTTCTCAGCCTCCCTAGTAGAGAGATTCAGTTTATGCGCGAGTATTTGTTTTTCTTTTTGTTGTTGTCTGTCCGTGAGTGCTTTTCAAATGGCTCCTTAGAGACTTGAGAATGAAATTATTGATAGATAATAAAAGTGATTTAAAGTATGTAATCGTAATATATAAGAAAATAAAAAGCTACAAATAGAGGAAAGAACTGAAAATACATAAAAGTTCTTTGATTGTTCTTTAAAAATACTAAATTTCGGTTGACCGTGTTGTCACAGTCCTCTAATACTAGCGCTTGCGAGGCTGAAGCAAAGGATCTGTAGTTCAAGGCTAGCTTAGGCTTTGTATAGAGATTGTCTCACAAGAATGACTTTTTTTCTAGATTGAACCAAATTAGAAGAGAAAGTAAGGTTATAATAGTAGTCACACACACTAAGTCACACACACACACACTAGTCTGTTCTTTCTTCTGCCTTCTTTGTTGGTTGTAAAAGAAAAATCTTCATATATTTTCTGTAATAGTTCTGAACCTCCCTGGGAGGTAGTTTCAAATATGCTTCCAAACTAGTTTCCTTAATTAGCATATGATGTATATTCCACTTCCTTTTTTATGTGTATTATGGTAATGACAGTAAAGGGTTTGAGACTCTTATTCATAAAATGAGTGGTGTTAATGTTGCTGGTGTCGTCCTGTTTTGATTGGTCAATGCTGTTGGTAAATATGAGTAACAGATTGTAGCATTATTGTACTGTTGCCAAAGTAACGTACAATGATAATGAGGTTGACCAGAGCGCTCAATGATTCATGGATATTTAAGGAAATAAACTTGCTTTTTCCTAGTTTTCATGTTACATCAGGCTGAGCTGGAGTAAAATTGTTAGTGGCTACTGCTTCCTGGTTATCCTTTGGTTTTCTCTGCCCTGGGGATGAATTCTTTCCCTATTAGCTTTTACTGTTCAAATACGTAATCACCTATAATTCCTGTTTTACCAGTTCTTCAGAAATGTTAAGATCATAGACTCTTGCCGAATATATGAAGAAGTATAAATCAAATCTATGAGAAGACAAGGCACAGCCAGCAGAGGACAGTTAGCTAACTCTCTAAGGTGCATAAAGTTTGTTTTTCTTGTTTGAACTCCAAACTTAGAACAATTTCTACCAAAACATCTAAGTTCTTACTGATAATTTTGTTGTTGCTGGCATTCCTAGTGTTTCTGAATGAGTTTTCATTTCCTGCTGATCAGAACATTTAATTATTCAGTAGCCTGTTGGGTGCCTTATGATCCTTTGTTTGGTATATGTTTCTATAATAATTTTTAACAGTATGAAGAATTTTTTACAATCGCATCTTATATGGAATCTCCTAAGTGAATACAATGGAGGACAGATACTTGAAGGCCGAGATATGCTAAAATACTGATATTAATATTGAAAGTTGCAAAGAGCAATAGAATGTAAGGAAACCTTGAATGGGCATGGCAGCTGGAGGCTCATCCATGAAACATCTGGAGCCAGTGACTCGGTTGCCATCACATCCACAGGTGATGTTGTGCCTTCTGTGTATTTTAGCAATTAAAAAATATTTCATCTCTTATGTGTGTTAGTTTTCTTATTATGGTAGCTAGAATTTCTATATATGGCAAATGTATGTTTACTAAGTGTTCTTGAGATTTTTTAGTTATCTAGATTAAACATCTCAATTGTCTTTCTAAAAATCTCCATGAAATCTCTCAGTGGCCTTGCTTGGGAGACCTTAGAATGGTTATGGGTTAGATAGTGTATTTCTACCTGGGATTGAATTTCTGACCCCACGTATCTATGAATGCAACTTATATTTTTTATATTATTAACTTAATGATTTTATTCAAATGGGTTCTAATTCAGTGAGATTGATGGTCTTTAACAAAGCACAGACCCAGAGAGGCTAGGTAACAAAGCAGTGGGGCAGGTACACATAGATCTCACTGGGAAGGAGAAATAGAAGAGATCGCCTGAGTGGACAGGACAGGTAGAGATGGGAACTTGAGGGTTGCAGGGTGGATGGAGGGGGAGGGTACTGAAAGAGATGACTGGAATGAGGGGGCACTTTTTGGAGTCAGATTGAAACCTGATGCAAGGGAAACTCCCACAAATCTACAAGGATGACCCCAGCTAAGACTCCTAATAGTGGATAGGTACCGTCAACTGGCCCTCCTGTGATCTGATTGGTGTCTACTTCAATTGTCATCAGAGAGCCTTTATTCAGGAACTGATGGAAACACATGCAAAGACCAACGGCCAAATATTAGTCGGAGCCCAGGGAATCCTGCTGAAGAGAGGGAGGAAGGATTGTAGGAGGCAGGGGGCTCAAGGACATCACAAGAAAACCCATAGAAACAACTAACCTGGGCTCATAGGAACTCGCAGAGTCTGAACCAACAACCAGGAAGCCTGCATGGGACCAACCTAGGCCCTACACACACACACACACACACACACACACACACACACACACACACGGTATATGATATTGTGTAGCTTGTTCTATTTGTGAAACCCATTCCTCATCCTGGATTGTTTTGCCCAGCCTAAATACAAGGGGAGGTGCTTAGTCCTACCTCAACTTATATGGCATGCTTTACTGATACCCATGGGAAGCCTGCCCCTTTCTGAACAGAAACAGAAGAGAAGTGGATGATTGGGGTGGGGGCAGAGGGAAAAGGAGAGAGAATTAGAGGAGAGGAGGGAGGGGAAACTGCAGTTCCCTCCCTCCATTTTAAAAAATGATGTCCTTGTGAAAAAAAATAAGAGATTTGAACACAAATACAGAATAGTACGTGGGGAGAATATGATGTTAATATGGAGGCAGAAAGAGCATGGTGGACTACAGATGAAGGTGCAAAGATTGCCAGCACACAGCCAGACACCAGGACAACAGCCTGCAACAGAAGCTCCCTTGCATTCCTCAGGAGGAGTCAACCCTGTTGATCCCTTTCTCTCAAACTTCCTGCCTCAGTAACTGGAGACAATACCTTTCTGTTATTTACGCCACCTGGTGTATGATACTTTGTTACAGTACCCCAGAAAACTAATAAAGAACCATTTAGAGATGGCTCGTGGGCAGAGTGTACAGTTCCCTGGGAACCGTGTAGGTGGTGAAATTACTTCGGAGAAATGAGTCCTGGTGTTGTTTGTGTCCCTCGGAATTTAGTGCTGAGTCTCTGGTGCGGTTTCTGTGATTTAAAGCTCGCTGGGGACCAGTAAACTTGAAACGTTGCTCATGAAATTTTTTTGTCGCTATTGTTGAATGAATTAGTTTAGTTAGGAATTCAGTGCATGACAAAGAGTTACCTAGTAAAAGCAATTTACAGATATCATTATATAATTTTCATATAGACCCAGTAAACAAGTTACAATAACTGTTGGAAAAAATGACAGATTTGCTTTGTTACATGGCAGGGAAGTCCTGGTAAGGAAATAGAATTTATGGGAGAGCACCAGCAATGTTTAAAAGTCTACTGACAAAAGATGATGCTGAGCCAAAGGCAAAACTCTTGTCTAAGTGGTACCCACTCTGGTTATTAGCTGATTTGACTTCTTTTGTACTTATTGATGTCCAGCTTCTTCTACATTTTTTTTTAAGATTTGCTTTTATTTCGTGTACATTGGTGTTTTGTTCAAATGTCTGTCTGTGTGAGGAGGATGCCAGATTCCTTAGAACTGGAGTTCAGACAGTTGTGGACTGCCATGTGGGTACTGGGAATTGAACCCAGGTCCTCTGGTAGAGCAGTCAGTGATCGTAACTGCTGAACCATCTCTCCATCCCTATGTCAAGCTTTCTTGAGATGGTCTGGTGTCAACTGCTACCTCTACCCTTTCTCAATTCATTCATCATTACGAGTGCTCTAGTCACTATTGAACTTCATCACCACCTAGGTTGCATCAGATTGAATGAAGACTCTTTCTCGGTTTTTCTGACCTGACGATATGGTATCTAAGGTTGTAGATAGGGCCTCAGGGCTTCTGGTAAGCTACAACACAGGCAACCTTCAATTTCTCCCCACCATCTCCCCCAAAGTTTTATAAAGACAGTCTCTCTCTCTCTCTCTCTCTCTCTCTCTCTCTCTCTCTCTCTCTCTCTGTGTAATATCCTAATATCAGTCATTTACTGGCCTGTGTCTATTTTTTTGTAACATGAGTAGACTAGAGCAGTTGTGACGGAGACCCCAAAACCTGAAATATTTACTCTTTGGACATTTACATAATAGGATCTGTTAACCTGTAACCAAGGTAGCCATGGTTAAAGTGTTTTGTTTTGTGAACATATTTGTCCTGGGGATAGACTTTTTATTCCTTAAGAGTAAAATATAATCCCCATATTGCTGATAATACCTGTGACATGGACCTCGTGATTTAAAATGCTTCATCAAGCTCCTTCTTTCTTGTTCAGAGTAGGTTGTAATTAGTAACTATTTAGCTCTTATAATTGCTTCCTATTGGAAATGGTGACTTACAGAACTATCAGTGGGAGGGTTGGCCAAAGGTAGCATATGCCCAGAGTCTTTCAGCTAATGTTTCCTGAAGCCAGAAAGATATTTGCGCTTATCATCAGTGGCTATTTTCCTGACAGGAAATCAACAGGGTCAAGGTTAGCAAGCTCAGTATGTTCTTGCTGCTTCATTGATTAGGTAATTGATTTGATAGAACATAAATATTAAGCTATTTCTATTTGTGAAATAAAATTTCAAGATAAACACGATAATGGGATACGAGTCAGGGACCTAACTCTTCTGTGCTTCCTGTAAAGTGGGGATCATAAAAACAGCAACTGTACAAGGTGCTGAGTGATAGCTGAAATAGCTTATTTAAATGTGTTTGTGTATATTGTTTATGGTTGTAGCATAATACAGTTAATTCTGGTTAATAATGTTATCATTTCTTTGGCTTCATAACTTAATTTGTTATGATACCTTTTAAATACAAGAAAGGCCATTCATTTACCCACTTATTCAGTCAAAGATTGAAGTCAATAGAAGATTTAAATTTATGTAGATTTATTACAAAAGTTGTTCAAATGCTAAAGTTCTAAGACCTGAAGTTGCCAACTTTTTTAGAGAATATAACATTTCTCCCTTCCCTCTCCTCTTTCCAAACCCTCACATATTCCCTTCCTTGCTCTTTCAAATTCATGACCTCTTTTTTTCTTAGTTTTTATTTCGTAGATATGTATATGTATATATTCCTAAATATAACCTGCTCAGTCTGTATACTGCTACTTTAATGTATGTTTTCAAGATTGACCATTTGGTTTTGGGTAACCAATCAATGTGTGCTTCCCTGAGAAGACTATTTCTCCTTCTCTCAGCTTTCCTTAGTTGCCTGTGGCTCTTTGGGTAGCCTTGTGGGCATTGTGGGCTTTTCTGCGCATCCACTTTGGTATATCTCTTGGTGTTGTCCTTGTTTGGCTCATGTTTGGGCAGCCATACTGGTGAGACCATATTCAGAATTCAGAGCTTCTGTATTGCCAACTTTTCAAGAACTAGGAAGGCAGTTTCTGTTCAAGGGTAGGAACTGGACAACGATGAGGAAGATCAATTGAATCTTTAGTATATTTTATTCATTCTCTGAGAATTTTGTACATGTATATAATACGTTTTGATCATATTCAACCCTCATTCCTCCTCCCGATTCCTCAAGATCCACTCATACCTCTTCCCATGTCCTCCTGGTATCCTGTCCTTTTTGGTGTCATAACTCACTGCGGCGACTTTGTGCTGCCCATGTTCTCATGGGTGGGGTGCCTAATTTCTAGTGTACCCAAAGATGTGTGAGCCAGGAGAAGTGATGATGCAGTTTTCACTCTTGAGTTTCCACTCTGAGTTTAAAGGCAGAAGACTAATGACCCAGATCAAAGATAGATAGAAACAATGAGTTCTTCTTTACTCTGTTTTATCTGTTTAAGCTTCCTTGGATCCACCTGCATAGGTAGGGGCAAACTTCTTTAGTCTATCTGCTGATTTAAATGTTAATCTGATACATAAAGACGCTCAGAGACATACCCTGAATAATGTTTAACCAAAAATCCTATGACCCTTTCAGGTTGACACATAAGATTAAGTATAGCAAGTCTGTTCCGTGTCAATCTGGCACCCTGTGAGTCTCCTTAGAACATATGTGTTTTCCAAATGACATGAGCTCCATCTGACACCACAGAATTATGCTGTATACAAGGAGACTTTCCCTAATCCTTCCTCTAGAAGTGGAAGTACAATTTTGGGGCGGGGGGTAGACTATATAATTTTGTCCTTGATATCTTCTTACTTAAATACCACAACACAAAAAAATAGCAATGCTTAAATACTTGAAGTAAAGTCAGTCCATTTGATGTTACATAAGTGAGCAGCAGAGGAAAAAACAAGTCTACTTGTTAAGTATATAAATAAACATTTAAACATATGCTTACATGTGCATATGCATCTCAAATAGACACACACACAAGAACACTCGTAGCCACAAAGGAGAAAGTATTTCTAACAACTTTAGTCTTTCTGTAGCTAGTTACATGGCTATAGCTGTTGTTCACACCTACCTAATTTCAAATCACTCTGTACTTCCTTTACCTTCAAAGAGCACTTGC
Organism: Myodes glareolus; assembly: GCF_982192425.1. Lineage (NCBI taxonomy): Eukaryota > Metazoa > Chordata > Mammalia > Rodentia > Cricetidae > Myodes > Myodes glareolus. The sequence goes on from NC_142051.1 coordinate 31,408,976, forward strand.
CTCAGCCTGGTTCTTTACTTGGTGACCTCACCTTCATTCTTGGAAGATCTAGTGTCAGAGGTGTACAGCCTTTTGATATTGCAATATGGCATTGTCAGCCCCATGTTCAAAATTCGTGAGTGTGAAGCACACAGTTAAATGTTTAAAAATGTTCCCTGCGAAGAACCTTCATACTTTTAGTTAAGTTTACAATTTTGTGTTGGGCTACATTCATGGCTATCAGGGACCTGTGGCCTCTATGTCCTTCATAGTCCTGCCTGGATTGGGCTGTGTTTTTTGTCTTTGTTTTGTTTTTCCTTTGGTTTTAATTGCAAGGCATAATAGTACTATAATAATGATACCCTGTGGTTCCTAATATAGTCTTCATTCTCTTCATTATGGAGAGGCATCATTTCTCCCTGCTCTCAGACTCAATCGCCCTGACAATACATCTTTCTTTGTAGTCTATTGATTCAGAAGCATGGGGAGTCTAAAGTGGCCATATGGTAGTCTTAGCTTCTAGTCCAATAGGATCATTGCTTGGTCTATTGTCAGCCTTTGTTTCTTCTTTCCTATTTTTCTTTTTTTTTTTTCTTTCGAGTTGAAGCCTCTTGGAGGACAAAGCATAAGGCTGTAGGAACACGGAGCTGCTAGGAGGTGTTGCTGTACCTTCATCCCTAGCCAGACTCCAGTGCTGCAAGCTGTTAACTCATAGCACCAGGTGTGAGGTGCTGATTCAGAGCGTACGCAGCCTTCCAGAAAACGCCTTCCCTGTCCTGAAAGTTGTCTCGAGGTGTCTGTTTCCCCACCGATGATCTCCACACAGCGTCTTTAGCATGGCGGGAAATATGCCGTCTGGACCAATATGTCAGCTGTATCTTTCCCCGTCAGGTGATGATAGCGAAGTCTCCAAGGGACCATACATGTCGACACAGAAAGCAAAAGCAATGTGCTGGGAATCGTGGACATCTGAACCACTCCTCCATGTTTCTTACCGGTGCTTTTAAATGCTGTTCATGCCAACTTTGTGACTGGTGGTTAGATAACACTCGGTAATTGGTGGGCAGATTAGATCACCTGGTCACATGGCCGCCTGTGGTTAAAAAGAGGCCTAACACCACTGCTCAGAGGGAGATTGTTACCTAAGAGAGATGAGTGCTTTTCACCAACATCCTAAGAGCTTGCACTGAAGTTCATCTGCAAAGCCTCATCAAAGGGGTTGAATGGCTGCCCGCTAATCTACCATCAGTCCTCAGCCCAATTGCTCTCTGTTATGTCACATGGACATAGCAGCAGAGCAGTTTGCGCAGCAGTTTGGACTGCAGTAAACCCTGCTCTTGCTCTGGACTCCGTGTGACACTAACAAGGTTTTGGTGGTTTATTTCAGTAAGTGGGCTGAAAAATCACACCAGCAGAGAAATCTATTACCTCCAGAAGTTAAGTAGATTTACCTTTTTTTTGGTTTGTGGGGGATTCAGATACAGCCGCTTATCCTGAATCTTATAATGGGTATCTTGAGGGCTACAGAGCAGCTGCTCTGCAGAGGATCTGGATTCAGTTCCCAGCATTCATATCTAGTTGTTCACCGCTGCCTATAACTCCAGCTCCAGGGAATCTGACATCCTCTTCTGGTCTCTGCAGGTACCTGCACACAGGTGAGATACACACATACACATAATTAAGGATAAAACAAATATTTTAAGAAAAATATTTAATAAAAGGGGGAGAAGATCTTGAAATATCTCATACTCTTGGAGTCCCACAATTTCAGCAAAGTAGAAGACTCCAGATTCTTGGACACACCAAAGCCCTAGCAGTATGTCTGGAGTAGTTATAGCCCCGTTTATGGGTAACTGTGGGAAGTAAAACACAAGAAAAATCCTTCTGAGTTGGGTTGAGCAGCTCACAGTTGTAACCCTAGCATTAGGAGGGCAGAGGCAGGGGACTCCTAGTTCCAGGTTAGCCTGGGTTCATAACAGTCCCCAAGTAAGAAAATGCCATTTTGGAATAAGTTATGATGTGCCAGAGAATTGACAAACCTCTGAGGTAGAAGAGTAAAGGCATATTGCTGACTTTCTCAGTTGAAAGCAAATCAAGTTGCATGTACGGTGATCTATCTACCACATGTCCAGCTTTATTGTAAAGAATTTTATCATGTAGCTGTGGAAGGTGAGAAGACCCAACATCTGCAGTTAGGAAACTGGAAACCCAAGGCAGCCAATAATGTTTTAGTTTATGACTAAGTCCAAAGGCAAGAGAAGATATGCCTCAGTTTGGAATTAGTCAGAATGAACAAATTCTCCCTCATTCTGCCTTTTTGTCTCTTCAAGACTTCAGTCCAACCACATTGGAAAGGATAGCTATCCATACTACTGATTTAAAGGTTAATCTAGAAAGGCCCTCTTAGACATACCCAGAATAATGTTCAACTGGATATCAGGGCACTCCTTGACCTAGTTAGTTGACATAAAATTAACCATATCCCTCATGATGTGGCACACACACAGAGACACCTTGTGATGACCATGATAGTCATAGGTGCTGTCCTCATGTCATATTGGTGAAAATGACAAAGATGTTTCATTAAAAGGAACCATGAGGAAAAGTAAAACTGAGTAAAAGGACATAGAAGAGAGTTGGGTTGGGACAGGTGACACTCCTAGATGACACTCTGAGAATGCCCCCTTAAAAGTTGACATATAAAAAATACTTAAGTCATAGTAGCAAGCTAAGTCACTATCTGGTGGTGGGGAGTTTCCTAGGCAAAAGGAGTGGTCAGTTGCAAAAGGGTGGGGAAGGTCATTGTCTGCCCTGAGATCTGCAGAATTAGATAAATGCGCTTTGGTGTTTTTCTCCATTTGTATTCAACTGTTAGTGTTTGACTCTGTGATGGGTAGAGTGTGGAGCCTCCTTGGGGCTTTGATTAGATGAGGGAGGACAGGGTGTGGAAGTTGGGGGCACGTGACAAAGAAATGAGCAGAGCAGGTCGCAAGAGAGCGGAGAAACGGTAGAGACTGTTAGTTGAAAGGAGATCCTGACAGCCTAAAGAAGTTCCGGAGGGAGGTTTCCAAGGCCAAGTGCACTGTAATAGTCGAAGGCGGGGTTCTGGGATTAGACTGCCTGAAATATTAATTTTGGAATTTTAAGGATACATCGCACAGCATTGCAAGGACAAGGATGGAATGGTGGAAGCCAGAGCCTGGGAAAATTGAGGAACCGGTTGGAAATAAAGAGCGTAGAAGCCGAGAAATTGGGCAGACGTCCGTTATCAAAAATGGCGACTAGGGAGGAATTGAACAGAGCATCACAGGCCCTGTGTGAAGAATTCCTGTAGTTCTCACCCTTTCCTGAGAGTGCCACAGCTTCCCCAGCTGAGATTTGGGTATCAATATCATTTTCTGAGTAAGGGAGGCCTGTCCTGACTCTCCCTAAAAAGGTTTTCCCGCTGTGTGTGACTCTATGGTACTTTGTACCTACTTCTATGGTGACACCAAAGGGGAGAAGTTTTTGTTCCTAGATTGGCCCCTTTATGCACACAATGATATCCCAGATGCAAGCTAGAGTCTTCAGAGAGGAGGGAGCCTCAGTTGAGAAAATGGTTCTATTAGGTCATGCGGTGGATAAGCCTGTGAAACAATTTCTTAATTGGTGATTCATGCAAGAGGGCTCAGCCTGTTGTGGGTGGTGCTATCCTTGGGTTGGGGGTCCTGGGTTCTGTAAGAGAGCAGGTGGAGCAAGCCATAACGAGCAAGCCAGTAAACAACACCCCTCCATGGCCTCTGCATCAGCTTCTGCCTCCAGGTACCTGTCCTGCTTGAATTCCTGCCCTCACTGCCCTTTATGAACTGTCATAAGGAAATGTGAGTGAAATAAATTCTCCCCCCCTCCACCCCGTCTTGCTCTTGTGTTTCATCACAGCAAGAGTGACCCCAACTAAGGCAGTATCTCTGCATCCAGACAATAAACTAGATGATTAAAGACTTTCTATTAATATGAGTAAATTAAGAATGTGATTCCTGTTGCACACGCAGTGTGCTACTGCCACGAGAAATATTTTTACAAACCTTGTAAGTTCCATTGTTAATTTCCAAAGACCAAAACTCCCAAGATTCATGGGCAATGATTATTCTCCGAAGTCTATAGGATTCAGAGACTCAGCATGAACAACTCAGTTAACATTTGATTGCCACAAAACTTAAATCACATCTGAACTTTTCTATCTATAAATGTTTAAACCACACCAGCTGACTAAGAATACGGGCAAACGGAAAGTTGAACCGAAGTGAACATTTACAGTTAAACTTTAGGAGGGAGTTGGAGAGATTTAGATTCAAAGGTCAGGTCAGTTTGCATTGCAAATATGCTTGGAATTTATCCCTGTGCTGAAGTGGGATCGCCTGGAGGTGCGCAGGTCGTGGAGTGGAGCCGCGTCCCTTCAGGGAACAGTCGAATTAGTCTAATTCTTTTCAGAAGTCGGGTGCTTCTTATCGGGAGCATTTTTTGAAAGGTTTTGCCTGCTTAACGTCCTCACCGATTCCTCTCAGGGAGAGCCCACCATTCCAAGCTCTGAGGCAGACCTGTGCCTTAAGTATCGGCTGTGGAGCTTTGCTTGAACCCAGTGGGCCAGGCTGTACCTGGTTCAATGTGTGTCTTTCAAAGTTCCACAGGAGCCCCAGGTCGGCTGCCAAGGTGGAGGCCGGCTGGGAGGGGAGAGCAGTCGACTGAAGGAGTTTCTCTCTGGATTCTCCAGGGCTTTCTAACTATTTAAAAGTACATTAAGGAGCTCGCTCGCTGGAGGGAGGGGCACTATCATGTTATGATTCACCCGTTGGAAGGAGACACTGTTTTCTGTAGTGCTGTACAGGTTAAACATTCATTTATATGGACGTCCCCGAGTCTTGGCTCTTGAACTTGATGACTAGGCTGTAAGATAATGCAGCTCTGTATGGAGGCGAATGCTGAGGACAATATGCTTCCGAGGAAGAGGGACAAAGCAAGGCATCTGACACTCTCTGATGAAAGAAGTCCTCGGTTTCTCAATAATATGAAAAGCACAGTATAAACTTCAGGTTTAAGGCATTTTATCATCCATTTTAATCTTTTCTTTTTAACCTCAGGAAGTTCTCCTCATGTCATTGTAGACAATTTTTGGATTCTGTTGACACATAATAGACTAAAAACAACTTTATGCAACTCTTGAGAACAGCTTGTCTGTACCTCGTGCACTGTTTTATATACAACAGCAACTACTATCAATAGTAATAATCTATTGTTTTGTCTCAATTTTCTATTTTCTACATATGCATTTGAGCATTGAAGATAGTGGTGCCCTTGTTCCTCTTTTATGCCTTGTAGCTTGCTTTTTCCCCGCCCCCTCTTCTTTGTTTTTCTTTCTTTCACTCTTTCCTCAAACATTCAGATCTTCTTGCTTCTGCGTAGTGGGACTGCAAGAGTGTGCCACCATGCCAGGGTGGGACTGCAAGAGTGTGCCACCATGCCAGGGTGGGACTGCAAGAATGTGCCACCATGCCAGGGTGGGACTGCAAGACTGTGCCACCATGCCAGGGTGGGACTGCAAGACTGTGCCACCATGCCAGGGTGCTCATTTTCTCTCTCATGAGGATTCCTGTCAGTGGGCTCCTCTCTTGTTTTGTCTATGTTTTTAGAGATGAAACCTCCTTCTTACCTTTTCAGGAAACCTAGGTTTGGGTCTTTCCCTCCTGTGGCCTTGAGGCTCTACTTCTATCTAAAATGTCAAATCCTTTATTTATTATAATAACGGCTCTGGAAAATGGATGAAAGATGTAAAATCTTCACATTCATACATACATACATACATACATACATACATACATATTAGTCCTCAGTATTTGTGAGTCTCTCCTCTGCTTTTTGTTCATATAAAGGAAGTTCTACTCGGAGAACACTGACCTTTGATCCTGTTCCTATAAGCTCCCTAGGCATTGTCAACTGCCAACATTTAATGTCTCCAAATACACACCAGTGCTGTTTCTTAAAGCTAGTAAAATGATTTTAAAAGGACCTTAACTGATCACTGCTCAATCACCCATTTGCCTTGAATTCATTCGTAGTCTCTGCTTGTAGTAAGAAGGAAGTGGTTTATGAGGAACTTCAGCATCACTCCCGGATAGACACGGAGACACAGCCACAGCCCTAGAAGTGTGTCTTCCTACTTGGTAAATAGTGCTGTCCTCATACAGGTTCCCGGGAAAACTTGTCTTTTGCATAGGACACATACCGGTCTCCATTATAAAACAGTCTTTCTTTCTTAGTTTTTTTTTCTTTCTCCTGTGCTCCCACACTCATGCCTTCTGCCCTCCTAGCTCATCACAACGTAGAAAGCTATGTTTGCCTGCTGTCCATCTGTGTGGTTTCTCAAGGCTCCCCATACCCACACCACCAAATAGCTGGCCCGACACAAAGATCTCTGTCATTTTATCGCCTGCTTTGTCTACTGGCACCTGCTCCCATCCAAGGTGCGATCTCGTTGTCCCCGCGGCACACCTGGTGTGCCGATCTCACCACTCCCAGACAGATGCCTGACTCTGCTCCTTTTATCTAGAGTGGCCTCGCGGGTTCCAGGCCTTTCTCATTTGTTTCTGTACGTTTTAGAAACACGTGAGAGACGAGCTTAGTTTCTCTTCTAGCTTATGGAATAGTTTTCCTTTGATACCAAGAAAAAGTCTAAAGGGATCTTTCTTATATCCTGAGGGTTACGTTGTCTTTTCTCTTCGTTTGGACAACTACATCTTATTTGTTATCTACCTTAGTTCAGGGCTGTGCTGTATTTCTGGTATCTCTTAGCAAAGCAAAAAAATCCAAAATCTTGGGTCTTGTCCCCATCCATGATTTATTACCTATAACTGTAGGCAAATTATTTTGAAGTGTTTTTTGTTTTTTTTTGTTAAGCTCCAACAAATGACGACAGTATTACTGTCCCCATCCAAACAGTTGCAAGGATTAGTTATGACAAATGAAATATTGTCATTGAAAGATGTATTGAAAGCCAACCATGATGGCACAATGTTTGCAATCCCAGCATTCTGAAGCTGAGATAGGAAGGCAGTGAGTTCAAAAAAATCACACAACATGACCCTGTCTCTAGCCCAAACAAAACAAAAGTTAGATTTTTGTGTCAGTGAGGAAGACTTACTATCAGTGCATAGACTTGAATTAAAGTAATATTATTTGATATCTCTAGTGGATGAACAACGTACATTTTATTACAGTACTCACTCTCACTGAGTTGATTTTTATTGCAGAGATGCAAAGGAGTGACTCTTGGCTATTATTTATTAAACATCCACAGAAGCATTCATGATAATGCGGTTTCCTTCCACTTGCTGCAGATTGTGAATAGACAGGCAGGTTCCCGGCACTCTAAGAAAGTAGCTGCTTGTTTGGATTGCAGTTGGCAGCCTGGATTCCTCTCACTTCTGGGGTGACAGCTGTGGGAGAGAAGGAGATGTCTCTCCACTCCGATGATTCAGGCTTGCCTGACTCTCACCTCTTTTCTTCGAGCCCCGCAATTCTTTCACAAAGCCTCGCTGTAGACTCATAAACTTTATTGCACGTTTGCACCGGGCCACTACAGGGGCAGAGTAAATCCCACGTGAAGGTCTCGATGGGATCTCAGCCTTTGATCGTACTCTAGAGACTTTAGTTTTACAAGTGTGACTTGGTCACAGGCACTTCAAAGTCTCAATACATGACACAGAGCATGGTTGAAAAACTATCAGAAATTCTCCTCTTTGGGCAGAATGTCGTCCTTTGAGGTATGAAGCAGAGAAGAATTTGAATATTAAATAAACTGCTGCAATTCAAATCAAGAAGAATCATGTATATTTAAATTACTGTCAAACACGCTGTGAACTTTATTAGGTGGTGGATCTTGAGGAAGTAGTGAAAAATAAATAAGGTCCCATACATAACACCATGTAATTTAGTAGTTATTTTTCACATTTACCAAATTTAACTTTCAATTAAAAATTGAAATCTGGGGAGAAGGTTCTGTGGGTACAGCTCCCGCTGTTTATATGTGAGGACCTGAATTTAATCGCCTGAACCTACATTTAAACAAATCCAAACAATAAGGAAACTACTGGGTGTGGTGGTGGGCGCTTGTAATCTTATCACTTGGAGGCAGGACAAGGAGGGTCCCCAGGGGCTTGCTGGCCAAGTGAGTTTCAGGCTAATAGAAAAACCTATTTTAGTTCTAAGCAAGGTGAATGGCTCATGAAGAAGCCATGGGACCCACATGGATGAATGCATGCATGCAAAATTGAGTGTGTGTCCTCACCTGTCAAAATTCTGTTACTCTTCCCCAGTTAAAAGAAATTTTCTTTTCACCGAGTAAGCACTCTGGAAGAGCTATGGGACAATATGAAGACACTTGCATCCAAAGTAAGGTGACCCGAAATGATGATCAGATCAATGACAAGGCAAGAACATGGCTTCTAACTTCTTCTGTAGAACAGGCTGGCCTCGAACCCACAGAGATCAGTCTGCCTCTGCCTCCTGGGTGCTGGGATTAAAAGTGTGCACCACCACATCCAGCTCAGGGCAGTCATTGTAAGCAGCATTTTAAAGCGGAAGCTTTGGGCTTCTTTCTTGGTCATTTCAGTCTTTCCTAGGCTTCAGGACCCCCTTACATCCTATTCCTAACTGTAGTGCTCCTCCATGTCTTTTCTCCAACAGATAACAGGCTCTCACATCATCCTCATTCCCCTGGGCGCTCTAATGAATGACTAGTTAAGGATTGTTAAACTCTAACCCGGGCAGCTGGATCCTTCATTAGTATTATTTCATTTTCAGTGGGGGCTTTTATTGCTAAGTAATAATAACTTTATGTCACCTTCTACATTACAGAAATATAACATTCCTATATTATATTTGTTTATTCTGATTATTTCTGTATTAAAATTTTCTGTGTATCTTTAATAATTATAGAAATTAAGAGTTATCTTTGTATTAATCTTTGTATTAATTTTACAAGTTATGTACTAATATTATTTGTGTTCTACTAGCATGGAACTAAGTTTACCAAGGTGCTAAGTAGGTAATGATTTAGGAAGTAGCAAATCAAAGAGTCTGAAACCAATTCCACAAATCCCACTATGAACCATTAGGGTGTCCTGCCAAACCCTGAGAGTGGAGAATCTGTGGAGCATTATGAGAAATGCCTGTGTTGTAGATGCAAAATATTTGACCTGTCTTTTTAATGTATGTATAATTGTCCAATGCAGTTAGATTGTGACATTCAAACCTCCCGAATAACAAAAGCTCACCATGCATGGCAGTTTAAAAGACTCATTAAATTTGGTTTTGTTGTTTCGGGGATAGATAGAGACCTAGAGAAGGTATTAATAGTACTAATATTGCTCAATTAAAAGTAGGCAATGCCTAAGTAAGATATGTCATTTTTAAATCAGAGAATGTTTGTGTACAAATACATTGTGATAAAGTTCAGCATGTGGAAAAATAATAATTGGCAATAGACTTTGATTGGCAGCTGCTCACAATTCACAAGCTTGAGAAAGGAAGTGCTTTGAAATGGCAGTAGGAGAGAAAACTTTTAATTGTCAATTTCGCTGACATCTTCTTAAAGAGGTGCAGAGAAATTTCTAAGAATGAGATTTAAGTATTTTCCTTGGCGATGCATAAAAGAAGTTGTCCTGGCTAGTTTTATGCCAACCTGACACAAGCTGGAGTCATCTGAAAAGAGGGAACTTCAGCTTAGAAAATACTGCTGGAAGAAGTGTCCATTTGTAGGCCACTTTCTTAATGAGTGATTGACAGGAAAGGGCTCAACCCAGGGTGGGTGGTGCAATCCCTGGGCTGGTGGTCCTGAGCTTTTAAGGAAGCAGGCTGAATAAGCCATGAAGAGCAAGCCAGTAAGCAGCCCACTGTCATGGCCTCTGCTTGGCCGTGGTGTTTCATCACAGCAGTTAGTAATCCTAACTAAGACGTTTGATCCAGTCTCAATGACATTCCTAAGATTGGATTCTAAAGATTTTTTTGCTCCGCATGCACTAGAGAGACAGTTGACATCCTTTCCCCCTCTCCCTCTCCCTTTCTCTCTCTCTCTGTCTCTCTCTCTCTCTGTCTCTCTCTCTCTCTCTCTCTCTCTCTCTCTCTCTCCACACACACACACACACACACACACACACACACACACACACACACACACATACACTGTTTGTATTTGAAAGCTGAATAGATGTGACTTCTGATAACAAATAAGCCAATGGACTCTACAGTACACTTTGGTCAAGCTGTGTATGAAAAATAAGACTTCAGACGTCTGTGAAGATGTGAAGTGCTAACAGAAAGACATCCTACATCCTTAGTTTATAAAAATTTGATACTGACTTTGAGGTTAAGTGAAGCAGCATGTTGCTATAAGTCTCTGTTTGGATAAAAATCAGAAAAAAAAATCCCTGTATGAATCCTCCCTTTACCTTTATTGAAAAATATCATTTGAAAAACTATACTTTTATAGAACAGGAAATTAGAGTATTAGTAAAAGTACATCAATGAAAATCCAGCTCTCTGTCCTCCCGTCTAGATGTGAGAAGACTTAGGGAGGCTGGTGCCCTGTTTAGTCTAAACCAGGCAGGGGACCTTTGGTGGCTGTGCTCTGCCGCTTCCAGGCCTCCTGTGCACCCACTGCCAACTTTTCTATCTGAGCCACTCATTCCATCTGTCAACAGCTGGGAGTGTTGGTTCCTGGGGCAAACAGCCCAGTGCCTCTCCAGGAATCACCTCTTTCTCTGGGCATTGTCCTTTGCCAAAGGGAGTTGCCTTGTGTAAGACTTTGCTTCCTCCCCAGGGAAGGCCTGCATTCGGTGACAGATGGCTGTTAGGGGTGAGGACAACTCAAAAGAACCAAACTTCTGGCCTAAATTCAGAATTCCTTAGGGGCTAAGCCAGTTCGAAAGTTCTCTAGGAATCCACGGAGGCCCTTGTTTCCATTGCTTCATAGTTGGATTTCCTCATCTGACCAGTTTTGGTTTCTTGCTCCTTCCTTCACGGGTAGGTATTTGCATGGTCACTTCCCTAAAAGGTTAGGGCAAGCAATATGCATTTGAATTTGCTACCCAGGGACCTAGCACAGGGCCAGCAGTGATCTGAAGAAGGCAGTTCTAAGTGGAAGTTTGGAAGCAGTCATTCATTTGGTCAGTTGTCTGTGAGAACCTCATTATTGGTAGCGGTTCCTAATATATCGTCAATTCTTTATTGGCCCAAATTTTGATATTCAGTGGAGCTACATAGTAATAAATCCATCATAAATTGAAAATATTGTAACTCAAATGCATATAATTTAGCCAACCTGATGAACATCATGTCTAAACAACACAATATACTATAAAGTGTCAGTATTTTTGTGGGACCCATGGCATCCTGGCCACACATGGAGCTGCCATGGTAGGTAGCACCAGGTTCCAGGAAAAGCCTTATGCTGACACCACCCAGGTAGGGCCAGCATCTAAAGGGAAGTGCCTGACTTCTAACCATTAGATAAGGTTAGATAAGATCACCAGATGTCCCCGAGCCCAGGACTCACCTGTTCCCCTTTTGCCAAGACCCTTGGACAAAAGTCAGCCAATCAAGGTCCTGGACCCTGGAAATCCCCTTACTCCAACCTCTACTAAAATTAAAACCCTACCCCAACTGGGCTGGACATGCTCTGCTCTCAGCCACTACTTTGGATAGTATAATGGTCTGTCCTGTCCCTTTAAGAGACAACATCCCCCAACCCCAAATCTGCTGAGGCAAGCAGATCTTCCTTCTGCTTCCAACCTGAGTCCCTTCCTTTTGGTCTCTCCCCCAAAGAGGCACCTTCTACCTCGCTCCCTTCTTCCCACTTCTCCCCTCCCCACTCTCTCTCTGTTTCTCTCTCTCTGTCGCTCTGTCTCTCTCTCTCTGCCTCTCTCAGAGACTATTTGTGCTCTCACTTCTGACTACTTGACATGAGTTTCCTGGCTCTAGACATGTCTGTTGTCCAGAAAAATATAATTAGAATGGACATAGTTAGTAATCAGTAAATTCTAACTTAGTGTCTATTGTTTGTACATGTGACTTGTCGCAAAGGGAAAGTCCAAGTAGAAGATTCTGATATGGGATGCTGAATGAATAAAAAAATTATTTTATATATTGGGAATTTACAATTGACTTGTGGGTCTATTACCTTTGTACCTATTTGTCTTGCTTCTCAAAATGAAATTATGTGAGCCCATAGAAACACACCCAGAAAAACTGATTTTAAATTTAACAGACTCAGCCAAATTGTAGCCTTCATTATGGGTGGATATTATTATGGATATCATTCTTCATTAGAATGCATTAACCCAAAGTCATATTTATGGTATGTAGCCAGTGACCTGACTGGTGCATTCTCTCTCATCCCTACCAAAGAGGAGGATTAAACATGCTTTGTTATATGATATGGTAGCACACACCTATAATTCCAGCGATCCTGAGGCTGAAACAGAAGGATCATTAGTCTGAAGCCAGCATGGACTACACAGTAAGATCCTTTCACCAGATCAAAGCAAACAATGGTTCTTCTTCATGTGAGGGACACATTTAGAGTTTTGATAAGAGCAAAGTTAATTCTTTATCAATCAATCATAATATAGCCTGATGGGAACCAAACTGTGTGGATAAATATCCACATCAAAGCAATGTATGACTGATACCCTGTTAATCAGAGTGATGATATATGTATATATATATATATATATATATATATGTGTGTGTGTGTGTGTGTGTGTGTGTGTGTGTGTGTGTGTGTGTGTGTTTCAAGACAGGGTTTCTCTGTAGTTTTGAAGACTGTCCTGGAACTATCTCTCGTATGTAGACCCGGCTAGCCTTGAACTCACAAAGCTCCACTTGCCTCTGCCTGATGAGTGTTGGGATTAAAGGCATGCACTACCACTGCCCGGCTGATAATGGCAATATATTAAGACTCTTTATGAGGCAGACACGCTCTAGAATTCCAATATTCAATCTTGAAGCCTGCAGCCTCAATTAATATGACTATTTAAATTAAAATTCATTAAGATTAAAACCCTTTTTAAGGTTTAGTCAAGTTCAGCACATTTTAGTTGCAAAGTAGCCATAGGTAGCTCATGGTATTATCTTGGAAAGAACAGATGCAGAGCAGAGAAACTCCTTGGGTACCAATGTCTGGATATGGGAAGGTTTAGACAATTTCACAGTGAAGCTTTTGAGGGCTCAGTTACCAAAGAGATGCAAGAATATCTTCTCCAAAGTAAAAGAAAATGTGCTACATCTTGGGTCACCCTTGACCAAGGAGAACATTCTGCCTGGTAGATGTCTTTGGGTTCTCAATGCAAGATATTTCCTATTAGGAAATACTGCTCATTCTCAAGGGCAGATCAATACATATTGCAATATTTCAGAAGAGCTTTGGCCCTGTGGCTCAGATCCCTCAGATGCAAAGGCGTGAGTCACCTCCATAGTGTGTGAGACATAGGACAGCAGAAGCATTGGCTGTTAGTGAGGAAAATCCAAATGGGCAGGACAGGAAGACGGCGAATATCATTTATGGTTTTAAAGATAGCCAAGGTATTAGAAGCAGGTCCTCTGATTTACAAGATTATTTTAGGAAGCTACCATCTTAAATCTTAAGGACCTGTTCCCTGACAGGGAGGGTGAACACCACAGAAAGCAAGTTGATGCAAACAGCAACACCGATACAGTGGCAGTCCAGCCTGATCCCCACTCAAAATCAAGGCACTTGTTTCAGCTGTCGTGCGTGTTGAATGCTCTGTGCTCCCGTGTGCCAATTTCTGTGAGCTCCATCATCTAAATTATGTCTTTTTCTTCTGTGATGCCTAAAGACCGTGACTGGCCCACGTGGCAGTGAAGAGACCCAGTCTTTATTCAGATGAGCACAAGTCGGCTCCTGAGGTTCTCCATGAGACCTGCTGAAGCCTTTAGACAAACCTGTAGATCTTCATCTTCTCTCAACAAATTGCTTTCCTATCCTCCCTCCCTTCCTCCCTCCCTCCCTCTCTTTCTCTCTCTCTCTTTTTCTCTCTCTCATGTATCATTTTTCCAGTGAACACGGCATCCAAAAATGCCTGCTCTTGGCATTTTCCTCGCATGCAAATACACACTTTAGCATCTCTGACCAGAAATCCAACTTAAGACAGAATAGAAACCAACTAATGTTTAGTCTTGGGCTTAATTCTCACCCATCAAGAAACATAAATATTAATGTGCCAAATATATCACATGATCCAAATGTATGGGATGAACTTTTTTAATTTCTAAAAAGTGTAACCATAGCTACTAATAGATTAGTATTGTCATTTTGATTCCTTTTTTTATCCAGTAAAAAATAAAATCCCGATTCTAGATCTTTTTTTCTTGTTATTCCTTTCTGGGGCTTTGGGATACCTTATAGTTGTATAGGTTATCTTTGCATTCTACCTTTTTAAGAGACAATAACCTGTAAGTATAAAACAGGTTTCCTTTGTGGATTTTGACAATGGCAAGTATGATAGACAAATTAACGATGAATGCTTTAGGGACTTTGATGTTAAGAAATGGAATTGTTCTGAAGATCTACCTTCCTTGAAAGAAGGATCTTAGCGTAGAGGCATTTGGCTGTCTCCACCCCGCTAACATTGGCCTGATTTGTGTGGGGGCAGCTTCCTGATACGAAAGGCATGGTGGCAGTAATTGCCACCCTGAGTACTGATTCATTTGGGAAGGAAAGAAATGGGATTTAGAAATAGCACTGGCTAGCAACTGCCGCTGACATCTTGCGTGATCCTGAGTAGTGAACTGTGTTTCTCTGTTTCGTTTATCATTGTTTGTAAAATAAAATAGCTAACCAGGAAAAAAATGTCTGAGGCTTTTCACTAAGTTCTACAATTATGTGTTTATTTTATCATCTGATCAATAAATCATCTCTTGATCCTAGGGAATCGTGTTCTGTGTGTGACACAAAGCATTAAGTGCTAACATTTATTAATACTTGTTTTGAATCACTTTAAGCTTTGTCGTTGTATGACTTAAATTTTTATTTCAATTTTTTTTTTGTTCCTTAGTATAAAACTGAATACTGATTGCGTTGTGTAACGGAACCTCTAGGGGTTAGTTAACATTTTTGTTTCATCAAATACAAGTAGAAAAAAAATAGCTTATAGAGCATTCCCAGAACAATCAAAAGGTTTTTAAAAATGTAAGTTTTTTGAGGGGTGAGGCAGACTGTGAATATTTGTTGTGAGCAGAGCCTAGGGAAGTTTTGGAAATGGAGCTATACGCATGGCTAGAATAGATGCACAGCCTGGGGTACAGAGGGCTAACGGACTTCTAGAATGCCCAGGCAGCCTTCTTCGCTGTTGGTGCTGCCGAAGGAAACAGAAGGATGAGGCAGTTAGCTAAGGGTTAAAATTGAAAGTGAAGTAGAAGAATGGACACAGAAGGGAGGGAAAAGGAAGTGAAGTCAAACCTCTTCCTTTTTGTTTAACGTCTCTAGACAGGGACTGAAAAATGTAGATGGACCCCGACTTCTCTCCCAGTTGGAAGACGATATTTTGTCTTTAGTCCCTCCCGCCCATTTTCTTTCTGGTGTATTTGCTGTATTTATCCTTCAGAGTTAAGTAAACCGCTGAACACTGGAAGGATGCTTTATAGATTATTCTGAAGCGTAGAACTAGGAGCCAGACTCTCTAGCACTAAGACAATTGTAGCTCCAGCTGGCTCTTCTAATCTGTCTTGGAGAATCTCTACAAACATCCTCAGACCCTATCGTCTCCAGTGATACCTCGTACATCTGTATTTTGGGTCCCTTTACATCCTGAAGATTGTCTCTCTTGGATGCAACAGGTGCTATGCTGTTTAAGGTAGTAATCACTAGCTATAGGAAATCATCTAAGCTCTTTATGCATTTTTACCAGGAATCTCCTATATTTCGAGAACATAACTGTTTTCAGAGTATAATTAGTGATTCATGATTTGCCTTTCAATAACTTACTTCTCTGAATTGCCAAGAGACAGTTTCAACTTAATTATTTGGTTAATAAGACATCTACTGGTTGCTTCTTATATGAAAATAAATGTAAAAATTAAATTACACTTTTAAATTCTACCAACAAGAACAAGTTTAGAAATATTGTATTTTCTAGACAATAGAAACTATTCAATCTTGTCTCAAATAAATATTAATCATATCCATATCAGATTGTTAAATATATCTTCAAAGGAAAATTATTTGGTTGTAGCGTAACAAATTTATTAGCCCTCCAGTTATCCATGCATCAAAATGGCCCTCCGTCTTGAAACAGAGTCTAGATATGTCGTTTGGGCCACTCTCAAATGCCCCATGAACTTGTGACCTTCCTGCTGCAGCTTCTTGAGTGCTGAAGATTCAAGACTTGAGCTACCACACCCAGTTTAGGAAATAGACATTTTCCTTTAAACAAATCGAGCCAAAAAGATGTCTACTTGCTGGAAAAAGTAACATTTATAGCAGTGTGCTTTAGAAGAAATTAGAACAAAATCAGTTATAATGTGCAGCTGAGCTTTGCTTCCTGTGTGGAAGCACTGAAAAACTGTATTTTTCAAAAAATATCACCTTTCCCCGTTTTATACTTTATCATGAATCTGCTTGTTCTAGTTTGCATCCTATTGCTTTGACAAGCGCTATGACCTAAAGCAACTTGGGGAGGAAAAGGTTCATTTTTCTGTCTCTCAACTCATAATCCATCACTGAGGAAATCAGGAACTCAAGGCAGAAATCTAGAATCATCATGAACTAAGACAGGAGAATGGAAGGACACTGCTTATTGCTTACTCCGCCTACTTTCTTACACGACTCAGGACTACCTACCTCAAGGGGCACTGCCTCTGATAGGCTGAATGCCCACATCAATCATTACCAAGAAGTGCCTCACAGACTTGCCAATCTGATGGAGGCATTTCTTCTTAATTGAAGTTCCTCTACCCAGATGACCCTGGCAGGTATCAAGCTGACAAAAATCTAGCCAAGACACTGTGTATTTACCCATAATGCATATACTTGCCTTATGTTTGGACAAATTTATGGAAATGCCTTCAATCCATAAAAGGTGAACTAATCTTGTAACTTATCTTTTTTAAGTAAGCGTTTTTATTTATTTATTTTTTGAGAATTTTATTCCCTTAATTCCCCATGGGTTCATTCACCTTCTTACTCCTCCAACCTTCTTTTCTCTTTTAAAAATGTAATAGCTCATCAAGTCCAATTTGTTCTCTCCACACACTTCTGGGAATGGGGGCCATCTCTGGAGTGTGGTGGGCCTACCAGAGCCACAACTCTAGAGGAAAATGATTCTTTCTCCCTTCAAAACCATTAACTGTCCATAGCTCAGTTAGGGGTGGGAGCTCATGAACCAACCCTTTTCCCATTCCATGCTAGAATGTTTCCTGGATGTTTCCTGGTGTAACCTTGTGCAGGTTTTGGGGGAGGCAACCACAGCTGCTATGAGACCTCAGTGGGTCTTATCAGGCCACAAGACCCTGTCTTTCCTTGGTCCTCCTAGATCTTTGGCCCTTACAATCTTTGTCTCCTGTTTTCACCATGATCCCTGTGCCTTTGGGAAGGGATGGGATATAGATGTCCCATTTGTGGGTGAGCCCTCCTCAATCACTTATTCTTTGCCTCTAAATTAATGGTGATTTAACCACCTTCTACTGCAAAAAGAAGCTTCTCAGATAAGGCCTGAGAGCTAACCTATGGGCAGAGATATACCAATTCAGAGGGCAGTTTGATACAATGTTCACTTAGTAAAACAATAGTAGTAGGTTCACCCATGGTGCCTGTGAGCTGGTGGGGTTCTTGGTCAGACTGCACTAGGCAAAGGTTTCCTCCTATGGAGCAGTCCTTAAACCCAAGTAGAAAGCAGTTGGTTACTCCCATTGGTACCACTATTGTACCCATGAACATTTGTTTATTGGAGTTTGCAGGTTTGCAGGTGGGTAAGGCTATTGCTGTCTCCTCCTGCCCACTCCTGCCAAAAGCCTGCATAGCACCTTCTAGGACTTCAGGATAGCTAGCAGGGAAGATGCTCCCTGGTCAGTACTGACCCTCTGGCTGTGTCTGTAAGGGTGAATCTGACAAACATGAACCGAAAGAAGAGGACGAACCCCGGATGAAGGTGGCAACTGACTGGAAGAAAAGGGAAGATCAATAAAGTAGAAACTGCTGACATTCCTCTACTTCCTAAGCTTACCGCAATGGGAACTATGCTATTTATTCTACCATCCTTTCCCTCCTGTGAGAGACGGAACCCTCTGACTCCGTGAACCAACGTGAATCTGCCCTCCCCTGACCTTGTTTTGTCAGTTAGTTAATCAGAGCAACAAGAAAAGGTGATACACACACACGCACGCACCCACGCATGCACGCGCGCGCGCACACACACACACACACACACACACACACTGAAATAGGAGATACTGAAATATGGTATGGACCCACCTCAATGACACTGCTTTCAGGGAAGGAGAGTCCAAGACTCGAGGAATGTGACAGCTTAGGAACTGGAATGACCCAGTAGGTCCAGCAAGAAAGTGAGAAGCTCAGTCCTACATCTGGTGGGTGCTAAATTTTTCCATCTATCTCAATGAACAAGCAAATATTCTCCCTTATAACTCCAGCACACAGCTCTTTAGTCTGGTGAGACCCCCTATTGGGTTTCTGACGTGCAGAATGTTAAAATAATAAATTTGTGATGATCACCCCTCTAAATTCCTGTGTTCAGGAAAGTCCTGAACACACCACCCCTCCCACTTTTAGGGAGATATCCTTATCTACTTGAAGGTCTTTCTTCTGCCTTGGAGGCTGTGACACACATAAAGAAGTCACAGGTCTCTTTATGAGGCTATAGGACATTCTTGAAATATCTGTCCCTGTACTTACTCAGGAGCAAGATAATCAAAACAAAATAAACTTAAAAAGTACAACAAGATATGGTGGACTACAGGAGTTGACCAGAGTTCAGACTGCAAGCTTCTTCCCGCTATACATTCATGCAATGATGTGGCTTATACAGCAACAAAGTTAGACTAGCGGAAGCTACCTCTGCCCTACACAGAGACTTACACTAATGACCAAGTATGGAGTGGAAAGATGATAGAATAATGAGATGTCGGCACCTCCTTTTCTTAGAAAAGTTGGAACATGCAGAGCTACTGCTGTGTTGTGTGACCAAAGAACAACAGAATGCTAGGATTAGACATATAAATAGATTCTATAAGGATATAAAATAGAAACATTGTATTACGCCGGAATTTGAATAGTAACTGCAGCAGCTTTGGCCTGAGGACTTTTCTTGGGCACTCTGACCATTAAGAGTTAATAATACAAAAGAGAGAGAGAGAGATAATAAGACACATGGTCTGGCTTGAAAGTTTTAGTTTGGTCTAGTGTCCTTGTGACCACAAAAGCTACTAGCCTAAGAAAAGACTGTCATATGCCTTTAGATTCTTAATAGGGTTGATGAGTAAAAATTGTAGCTGTTTATTAACGATATCAAAACTTGAGGGAAAATGATTGGAAGTGATAACTTGGTTTTGTCTTAGTTTATTAATGATGACTAAAAGATGAGCAAAAGGAAGTGAAACACTTGTCCCAAAACAAAAATGATATGATCTGTGCTTTGTAACAACATGAATGTATCCCTGCATATGAAATTCTATATAAATAAAGAAACACTCTGACTGCTGGTAAGTCAGCTCGCAAGATTCTCACTACCACCATGGCCTGGCTCATCTCTGTCGCCCGCCAACTCCTTACATCATCCGCTGGGACCTGTTCACCACCAGGGATGGCTCCCAGCACTATAGAAAGACAGTGGAACCTGTTGGGGTGGAAACTGTGGAAGGAAGTTGGGGAATTGAGGGCGTACCCTGGAAGGAAGCATAGGGTGCCTTGGCTCCTTACTGCTTTCCTCATTGCTTCCATGCCTTTATAACATTCAGTGGTCTGCTTTTTTCCTTGGTGACTGCCTTTTGCGGAGAACTTGGTAAGCATGATCGTTTCCGAGGATTTCAGATGGTAACCACTGGCCTACGTGCTAAGTTCCCTGGGTACACTTTGCTAGCTGTAAGAGGAGTTCACCCACAGTTCACTATTCCAGTTATAACCAAGATTTTCTAGACCGTGAGTAATAAAAACAGATAAGATATATCAGTGAGCATTTGTAACCGCATTTACAACCAGTTCCACGATACGTGATTATATGAAGTGTGGCAGAAACGCAGTCTCAAGGCCCATAGGCTACCATTTGCTGGAAAGTATATATTTTACCTCCCCATCGCTCTCACACTGATTACAGGGCTGATGCTAATGCTGAGTGCTCCATCCTTGCCCATGGACTATGTACACATTAAGTCACTCAGCTCTACCCTGGAATAAGACGTTTGGGAGGTCCAAGGAAGTTGCTGATTTCTCATATCAAGCATTATTTGCGACCCACAGAAGTCTGCTATGTATGACTGAACTTTTGTTCTTTGTGCTGGATAAAAGGGCATCTCACACAAGGATAGGAGAACATTCTCTTTCTTCCCCTGTCCCAGATACTCTGGGTCTCACAGGCCTCAGTTACTTTTGTATTCTAAATGTCTTCTTGGGGGCTTTGAGAGATCTCTGACTATCCTCCAGGGAAGCCTAGCAAAGAAGGCTTGACTTGCTAGGGGTGTTCTTTCTTCTCCTGTTTGGTGAATCCACAACTGCCTACTTTTCCTGGGGGGTAAGAATCACATGTTTGTTATTATTGACGAGATGGAAATTTAGCATCTTGTTTAGGGTCCACTTATATTTACTTGACCGAGTCACCCCAATGTCAGTGCAACAAAATACAATACATAAGTTAGGGAATCCACACAGGCTTTTGGATCCTTCATCAAGAGTATATTGAAAATAGTTTTTGGGCACATTAAAGATTTGCACTGTCTCTTCAGAATGATGATTTCTGTACTATGTGGTGGTCCAAGTCATAGGTGTTATGATCACTGAGGACCCCCCCTTATGCTGTCCCATCTAGTACCATTTTCATGTGGGTGGTTTTTAAATAAGGTCTTTTGATGGTGTAACCACAGTATAACAGTCAAAGTTGTTGCGAAATTATCATTGGCGGTGAGGAGGTCTCAGTGAGTGACAGGTCCAAGACTACTCAGTGTGTCCACAGCCTTGTTACGCCCAGAGGAGGAATCTAGAGATGAGACAAAATTGTGAACTAGGAGAGAGCTCTCAACTCCAAGCAAAACATCTACATTCAAGGGAAGAGTGCAAAGCATTTCCAAGTGAGTCCTGTGAATTTGGGACAGTCACTGAGCTTAATGGAGGGGAAGATTGCTCATGAACTAAGCTGTAAGAGAAAGTGGAGGGTTCCTGGAATGGATTAGGAGTTACCCTCAGATAGGTGTTATTCTTCATTTTGTCTTCATATGAGGCTTTTAGATAGTGTAACCCAGTTACAGAACTGTAACCCAGTTCTGATGCTGAACCATATCCAGCTGCCGTGCATTTGCCTGCCTTTTTTTCTGGTGTTACCTGGCCTTCCTCAAAACAAACATTGAGATATGCTGTTATCTAACATGCAGACTTTATGGAGATGGCTTTAGTTTGCCCTATAAAGTCCTTGAACCAGAAGAAGATTCTGGGTCAAACTGTGCATTCCCTTGTCCACTTTGCACCCGTGCTTTTCTGTCTTCCATGACACTGCTGATTTTGAAGTGCATGGGTTAACTATTTTGTAGACTGTGCCTACATCTGTGTTTGTGTGATGATTCTTCTTGGAATGGATCTGTTTAGGTATAAGCTTGCCTTTTCGGCAGGAGTGCTTAGGATGTGAAGTGTTCCCTTAGGTGTATCATTTTGGGAGGCATCACTGGCGCTGTCACCGTTGATCACTTGTTCCAGATGTCTACTCACGTCTATGCTGACAAGTTACTGTTTTTCCTATCTAAATTAGTATCCTATAGGGGCGGCATATGTGACTTTTCATCAGTATTCTATATTAACTTCTGTTTTCGATATCTACCCCAGCCTTACCATATGATTTCCCCACACATCTGCATTCAGCTTTGGGCTTTTGTAGTTAAGTTAGTCAATGGGAAAATGAAAAAGATAGAGTGAGGTCCAGGGATCTATTATTGTAGTCTCCTTTCTCTAGTCTCTTCCCCTATGAAATGACTTCATCATCGATAGAAGGTCAGGTGGTTCATAGCTCAGCTATAATTGCCTTCTTCCAGGCTTCTTCAAGCCTAGGTGTAAAGAATGCACTCTGCAGTTTATTTATCTTCCCCCTTTATAAACTGCCCATTTTAACACGTCATTTCTTTCCCTGTTTTGATAAGGATAGTTCAAGGTCTTATTGCATCATTAGTTTCTTCTTTCCTATTTTCTGAGCTATGGATAGTGCTTACTGGTCTTCCTGTGGTATGCACATTGACTTGCTTTTCAGGTCAGTCCTGACCTCCCATGCAAAAGGCATCATGGAATTATGTCTACCTGTTCTTCTCTGCAGCAAGCTTTCCAATATTTCTGGGATCTTTACCTTGCTCTCATATCCCTGGGATAATTTGTGCTTGGAGATCGCTGCCTCATTTTCCTGTTTATAATTCTGACTTTCAGGTCTACCTCCAGACTAGTATCTACTTTTCTGACAAAGGCTCTAATATCATGCCTCTCTCCCCTCTCTGTACTGAACTATGTGTAATTTTTACCAGAACAAGACCAGACTGCCTACTTCTCAAAGGCCAGTGCTTACAAAACGAGAGCCGTAGTACTGAAGACAGAAGGCTAATTTCTTCAAAGTATCTCGGGAATGGGGAATCAGGAGGCACAAAGCTCCTTATAGAAAAGAGGAAGAAGAGCAGGGCAGGAAGGCTATATGTTTAGTGGGGTTGGAGGACCCAGCCTGACAAGCTCAAAAGAGGCCTGAGTCTCAGGAGTTTACCCGGAGGCAATACCTGGTTCAAGACCACAAACTGAGACTATCCAGGCACCACCCAGAAACAGACCATCCAAAGGAAATTCCTAATTTACAACTATTGTAGATAGGATCACCTACTAGAACACACCCATCGCTTTTCACCAGGACACCCCTAGACAAATGTCAGCCAATCAGGGGTCCTGAACCTTAGAAATACCTCACCCCCATCTTTGCTACTATAAAAACCCAACCCTAACTGAGCTTGGGGCTCTCCGATCACTCCAATATGTTGGACACACTGAGAGTCAGAGTTTGTGAACTGTATAAGAATAAAGGCTCTTCGCTTTTACATACAGGACTCGGTCTCTTAGTGGGTTTTTGGGTGACTCTGTGATCTGGGCATAACAGAGTCATCTTCATTTACATCATGTGGCCCCTTCTTTCTTCTCTGGACAGAACATCGGAGTGAACTTTGAACTCCCGGGGCTACTTCCTGTTCAAATTCATGGCAGTTCACGTGCTCTGTGCTACTTCATGCTGGACAAAGCTCCAGGGAGCGCCTGACCAGGGCTGCCTGATGATCCAGGTTCCACAGGTGTAGCCTAAATCTTAGGAAAGACCTTAGTAGTTAACCATCTTAACCATTTGGGTGGTGCTCTTCATAGCTAAATCTGCCAAGTACATCAAAAGCCTTGCCAACAGATCAGGAAGAGGGGGGAAGGGCAAATGGAGGGGATCTAACTGGCTGGAAGGAGGGTTGAAGGAAGTTGGGCAAGGACCGCCCAGTACAAAGCTTATGGCGGTCTTCTTGTTTCTAGCTGGATCAAGCTTTAGGAACTCTAGCAGGAGATTCCAGGAGACGAGTGAGTCATAGGCAAGGCTCTGTAGTTTTCCCTTTGGAGATTCCTTGAGCTTCTGACCTCCTTCCACTGGGGGCACCAGAGTTTCTTTTCAGGTGGTCCTCAGCTTCCTGACTCCAGGCATGAGTTTTTTTTTTTCTTTTTCTCACCATCTTGCGTGCGTGTTATTGAACTTACTGCCTCTACTGCAATACGTCAACCCATGAAATGGTAAATTTTACCCGTGGATTTCCGAAAGCAAGGCTCCGTGCCACCTTTCTAAAGATAGCATTTAAGGATAATTATGGGGTGCAGAAGCTGACCGGTCTGCAGTCTGGGGAAAGGTGATTGGGCGGCAGGGAAAAATGAGGTAATTCATGGTCTGCACACACATAATCAGACCTCACTCTTCAAAGGATGCATGCTCAGAAAATGGCAGCTTCGTGTGCTCTGAAGGTGGAAATTTAGCCCGGTGATATGAAAGGGTCACTACCAGATACTTGTGCAGGCCTAAATGAATGGCTAGTGATTTAGCCCCGTCCGCCAGGTTTGAGCTGCCTCAAAGTTACTGAGAAAAACAACCCAAGTAACTGTTATCATTGTGACCCAAAGTCAGGACTGTTATCTGTAGCAAAGCTAATGGGAGTGTACAACTTCTCAATTGAACTCTAAACTAGGTGATAAAAGCCAATAATCAAAGCCAAGTGACGCTAGAAGGCTCATTCAGATTTTCCATTGATTTCCTAAGGGTGAGGACAGCCTAGGCAGGGACAAGATTACTGCATTTGCTTTGAAGTTTAATTCCACACCTTGGAAAGTTCTCTGTCCTTCTATCAAATCTCCTTGAAGCACTCCAACCTGGGTGTGACAGACAGACCCTGCCTTCTGGGGCCTAATCTGCCCAGGTTTTAAGGATTGCCTTTTCTGGGTTAAGGGGTTCCATGTTGCTAGACTCAGTGGGTCTGAGGCTCAGGTGTCTGGTGCAATCCAACTTGAGGCCACGCTGCTCCGTGGCACGGCCTGCTTGATTGTAGACTACCTTCTCGGGCACCTGTCCTGTAGCGGGATCAGTTTCTCCCAGCGTTGTTCCTGCCCAGTCCTGGCTCCGTCCCCCTTCTCTCGCTTTCACCGCTAAAGTATCAGCATGCCTTCTAGCAGAAGCCACGTTTGCTCGGGAGAGAACATGACTCTTTCTGAAAGCTACCCGAGACTGACTTTCAATTTGGACCTATCTCTTCTGAGGTTAGAAAGGACCTCAGAAACATCTAATCCAGTGGTGGAACGGGTGCAAAACACACATAGATGAGAATATGAACCACTGGGACATCCCTTTTTACTCCGTCTAATACAGTGTGCGAACTTAAATTTGCGTTGTTTTGGAATTGAAGACTAAGTATAAATGAGCTCCATTCTTCCATGTTTCACTGGCAGGAATCTCCTGTGCCCTCCTGGTGACCCTCTAAGTCCCTCCATCCATGGAGATATTTGAAAGTGTGTCGAATCTGAGCCAGCGGGACCTAGTCACCGCTTTAATATTTCCAACTTGTTTTTAGTAAAGTGGGCGTTTTCTATAACTCGGAAATGTATCTCTGTCATCTTCAGCTGTGGCGGGTACCAAGGCTAATAATTCACAGTGAAGTTTCCTCAATTGAAATTAAAGCTCTTACATTTGCAGTTTGCTAATGCCGCTTGTTGTGTGAGAAGTGCACTTACTCTGTCTAGAAAGAAGTTTGAACCGTGTTTTGGGGTGGACTGTCCGTCACTCTGATGTCTTGGAGTTGTTCCTTGCGCTCAGTTTTGAGTTGGCAAGTTCATGACTTAGACTGGGCTACTATTTGTCTCATGCTCCATGACTGATGCTCCTGGTCTAATTCCTAGTGCGTGTGTGCTTCTTTCTGTTGAGGTCTGGTATTAATAGGCCTCAGAACGGATGCCAAAGAATGACCTGGAATAGACTTTAGGTGAATTTTCAAATTCGAAGATATGCCTTCTACATCAGGACTGAGGCCAACTTGTAGCACCAAGGACTAGAACAGAAGTGTTAATAACTGCTTCTTCTCTCTTCCAGTTGGAGGAGTATTTATCAACGATACCCAGTTCAAGACATTCAATGTCTTCATTAGTTAAAAAACAAATGTCATCAAGGATCTTACATGACACCTTCCCTGGTTTAAAACACCTATTGCAAAACAGGGCATGGAACCATTTTTAACAATTTCATAAACAGGGCTCTTGATTGCAGCCAGAGCTTCCGCGGGTGTCTTAGCAACTACCTTTTTGTTCAATGTCATCTAATTGACGCCCCCACCCTTCCTCCTTTTGCTGGCTGGGCAATCACCAAAGAATAAGTACAATCAAGATAAATCATTAAGGAGATAAAGAACCAAAAATAAAGTGACAAAATTAGGTTTTTGTAGGCTCAGTCATATGACATGAGGTATACTGATTTCATCCCTGTCGATTCAAGAGCTGTTCTTCCTTTTGTTAGTTGAAATAAAAGTGTAGAATGCCAGCACTTGCACAGGCCCTAAAAATGATTCCTTCAACTCTGAATTTCATATTAATTAGGAAAATTCTTGGGTAAGCCGGAGCTTCTGGAGGGCTCTGCTCTTCAACACTGTTATCCAATTGCTAGCATAATGGCTATGACAAAATAATATAATAATTCTTCTTTCAGGTATATTTTTTAAGTGGCTGGGAGAGGCAGTCACATATTTAGTTGTTATTTTTTAAAAACAAAGATTGCACTTTGGGAGTAAAGGATGAATGAACAGACGGCAAGAGCCTGCAAGAAATAAAGTGAGTTAAATCTAAGATTTCCTCCTCATCGTCACTGGTTTTTATTACAATTCCTGTGTCTCCATTATTTGCCTCTTGGTTTATTATTTTCCTTCTAGTTTATTGCTAGCCTTTGATATGGGAATCTACGCTCTTTCGCTGTCGTACTATACAAGGGCTAAACAAGTGGAAGTAGAAAAATACAAAGAAGCCTTGTGGTGAATGAGATTTGAACTCCCCTAGACTTCTTTATCTAGAGCTGCAAACTAAGCTGTTAATGGAAACACCCAAAGCTCTGCGCCTATATCCTTGCTTCCAGATATAATGTGGCGGCGACATGGCAGGGGCAGGGAGAAGTGTTGCGTCATTTGTAGAAACCTGTCTTGCTGCTTTGACACCTGAAATGGAAAAGGCTGCAATTTTAGCTCCTGCCGATGAGATGGCTGTCGAGATGAAGTCTCAAGCAGGTTCCTTTCTTCGGGATCCCTTTGCAGAAGTCATGCCCTAGAAGGATTGCTATTCTTTGTCTACCTAATGTGGAAAACATCCAGTGTTACTCTGGGCCATAGTTTCTGTCTAGATTGAATACCCAGGGGACAACCGAGAGTATGTTCACTTAAGGCTTGGGTCTGAGCTGCGTGCTTTCAATGACTGAATTCAGAGACTCTACCCTTAGTGTCCCTGAGGTTGTTTTTATAGATTCTTGAAGGTTAATGTCAACTTAAATATACTGCAAGAACTATGGCTGAAAACCTCTAACAATGACTTACCCTGACTAACGTATTGGCACCCCAGGTGCCCAGACTCTAACTCATTTTTCTTATCAACCAGCTTCCCAGGCTTGCACCATGTGACAGTTGAGAATGTGATATTGAGGTCAGAGGAAAACTGGTCCAGCGCCGGAGCAGAATATCATTAGCATGCTGCTGATACCATCCCGAGGCTCCCACTGGCTGACCTCAGCTCTAGAAGGCATTGAATAATTTTCAGGCCCAAGGACAGTGCTCATGTTTGTGGCTTTGAACTTGATGCTTTTATGTCAAATTTAGCTTTGGGGTATATCTTAACTGCCAGGACTAATTGCCTTTGTTTCTAAAAAAAATGTGGGTTTAAACCGGGAGACTATCAGCTACCACTTAAGAGAAAGTGTGTTGCTAATGTTTTGCATCTCCAAAATGCTTTCATATGTACAATGTCCTCTAATTCTCTTGACACTCCAGCAAGGCAAGTCAGAAGATATTTTTATTCTATTTTACAGATGAAAAAAACTGAGAGTTTGAAAAGGTTGAAAGTTTCTTCCCAGGGATGCCGCAGAGCTAATGTCTGATCTTCTGGCTGCTGGACCAGTGCTCTTTCCGTGTGCATCCCTGGCTATCGGCAAGAGAAAGACCTTCTATCAGCCAGCCCATCAGCCAAAAACATGTACACTTAGGCTATCCAGAGATGTGCACTAATGACTGCGTCCAAGGCACTCATCAGTTTTTTCTTTGTAACTCTAAAATGACTAGGCAAATCATTTTATTTGGTAATCATGTTGAAGAGTGTGTAATGATTATTTCATACATTTTCTTGAAAATTCTGGAGAAAATTACATTCAATATTGTACAGAGGCTTGGTGTAATTTTGAGATATCTTTGTTACCATTGTCAGCAGATTGTCATGTCAGTTGCTTTTAGATAAATGACATAGGTAATTTTCTCTGTATTTCCTGGATAAGTGAGCAAATTCATATATACTCAATGCTATATGGTTTATATACTGCATTTATTTTAAAAAACCCATTTACTGATCAGAAAGATAATTCATTTGATATGGATAAAGGAACTGGAAACGTGAAAAGATCTAGAATGAATAAGCAGATGTTTGAAATTAACGGCGGTGTCATCTACCAATTTATAATTTGATGGTCTGTTATATAAAGACATTAAATTTACTATCGAAGATATCTGAGGCATCTCCTAGTTCTAGACCTGGGTGCTTTTACTGTTTGAACATCTCCCCTCTTTTCAGCTATGCGATTTCACAACTGGTACAGAATTTGTCTCACCTGTACCTCCTCAGCCCACCACACAGTCTCCAGCAGCCAGGAATAGTCTCGTTTGTGCCATTGCTTTCTCTGAAGAAAACACTAACTTTAAAGGTTAGATAGATCAGCTTTAGAGTTGGATAAGTATGCCTAGGCCTCTCTTGACTAATGCTGCTTCCTTAATATATTCTTCACCAAAATGAATGTCAGTGTATGGATAAAAATATGTACTAAACATGGAGGACTTTACAGTGCCTGTCCCTACTTCTTTTTACTGCTCGTGAGTTTTTAATTTTTCTATAATGTTATAGTATGTGTCAAATATTTAAAATGCTTTGTTTTATGATGTTATGCTGTTTGTTTAGTGTGTGTGTGTGTGTGTGTGTGTGTGTGTGCATTTGTCATGCTGCATATATGGAGGTCAGAAGATAATTCACAAAAGTCAATTCTTTTTTTCTTGGGATCAAACTCAGGGAGTCAGGCTTGGTGTCAGGTGCCTTTACCCAATGAGCATATCATTAGCCTTGGAGTTCTCGAGAAATAATGAAATGCAGAGAAATTTAGTGGAAGAAAACTCTTAGAAAAGTTCACACATGGCTTCATTAGTGTTCCTTATACAATAAAGTCACATAGTAAGTAGATTGAGTCTGATTCTAAGGCATTTTTTTCATATAGACTTTGATTCTATCCATACAGATTTTGAATCTGTAGTAAAGGAAGATGTATAATTGGCCCTTCCAGCAGGCGCCCTAAATGTTAAGACATGATGGTATTAATACCACAGTTCAGGGTTCTTGTCCACTAAGCAGATTTTTATAGGATGCCTTGAGGACTTAGGTGTCAGGTGAGACACCGAAAGATCACAGAAGGGCGCAGTTGGCCATTTCTCATGGACACGATGGTGTCAGAAGCATAAGGGCTGTGTAAGTGTGGGAATGAAAAACTATGATTTGTAATGTTCTTCAGTTGAAGTGAAAATCAGCTCTTTTCAGATAGGGAAGGAGGCAGACATAGACAGATTTGAGTCCAAGTTTCATAGCAGTACCAGAGCTCAGACACATTGGTGTTCTAGGCCATGCCATAGGCTGTCCGAGAAATGTCTGCCTTTGTGCCATAATTTAGAAATAGTAAATACCAAGAAAGCCAATAAATTGGATGGAGCACACCAGCGATATTAATCAGTGCTCTCCTCCCATCTATTCGTCTACTCATCCATGCAATTTTTGTAGCTGCAAATTATGAGACCCTCGAATCGCTTTAAAAGGACATGGAAACTTTGGTCCAAAACAAGATTTTGTTGTCCCCTTGAGACTTCCTGTACTATGGAATTCAGCTGAAGCCCTAGTTAGACTATTATAATAGTTTTTCTTAAACCAAAACATAGAACTATTCAACTCAAATATTACAGCTTTTCTAGACATCTGCTTCCATCCCTTTCCTGGTTATGAGGGCAGCTCATTTTAAAAGATAGTAATCTTGGCTAGGGACTTGAAATACGTATCTATTACAGAGTTTTGGTATTGTAGAATCTGGGCTATCAATTTTTTTTTGTATTGGCTTAATTAGAAACAGCCAGAAATAGTAGCAAAGTTTAAAAGTGAGTAGTTAGGCGAATAGAAGCAAAAAAGAAAACAGTGAAGTCCAGTGTATGGCTATTCTTAGTGTAACAGCAAAGCTCTGCTTAGAGAACAGAACAGGGGAGTTGGCTCTACACTTCTTTTTTAAAAAGCCAATTAATTTTAATTTTTAGAATCTCATATGAGTACTGGATTTACATCATTTACTTCCTCCTTCCTCTGTCTTCTTTTCCTGGTGTATCCATTTTCCATTCCTCTCAAATGTGTTGCTGTAACTATACCACATAAAAGAACATAGATTAAATGATAGGTTAATTTAGTTATAAGAACTAGTTAGGAACAAGCCTAATCTATCGGCTGAGCTTTCATAATTAGTAATAAGTCTCTGTGTCATTTTTTGTGAGCTTATGGTTCAAAAAAGTCTATCTACACTCTCTCCTTTTCAAAAACAATTTAAGAAATATTTGCTTTTAGATCTTCTTTGGTGGTTTAGATGAATCTGCAAATTCATCCATCTCTTTTAGGTTTTCCAGCATAATCTAGTCTAGGTTTTTAAAGCATTCCCTGAGAAATTTCTTCTATGTGTGTTGTAGCAGTTCCATATTTATTCCTGTTTTGTCTATGTGGGTTGTCTTTCTTCTTTTAGATCACTGGGCCAACATTCTTTTGATTCGGTTTATCTTCTCCTATATTTGTCTTGCATAGGTTGTAAGCCTCGCCTTTAGTGGCTGAGCCATTTCTCCAGCCCCCTCCTTTATCTCTCTTCTCAAACAGCCAGCTCTTAGATTCATTCCCTCCGGCATGAGAAACCCACTTCTGCATTGCTGGTCAGGGAAACCCCAGAAACTCCTAAAACAAATTAGGCTATTACCTTTGCCCTTGCTTGCCTCCCAGAGATGGAAAGTTTATATTGCTGAAGAGACAACTTACTTTGGTCACAGGACCCAGATGATCTAGACTCTCATCCCTGAGTACTGTGTTTCATTTTACTGAAAGATGTTTTGCAAGCTGCCAAGGGAGGGAAACAATCTGTAGTCCTGCCCAGTTGTGGTGTCTCGGAACCACAGCAATGACCAACATGACAAGATGTTCACAGAGGTGCAGTGATAGCACTTGTATATTGGTGGTAGCTACAGTTGTTTAAATAGACTTAGGGCCCAATCAACAGGATAGAAATCATGACTGGTACAGTATGTATTTATTTGTATATATGTTTGTTTGTTTGTTTTTGAGACAGACTCTCATGTAGCCCAGGCTAGTCTGGGTTTACTATATAACTGAAGATGATCTTGAACCTTTGAACTCTACCTCCCAGGTTCTGGGAGGTACAACAAGCTCTTTTATTCCACTTCTTTTAGCTTGTATATATTGTTTTTACATATATTATCTGCTGAACATTTAAATGTACCTTTTTGGCTTTAGAAAATATTTTCATTTTTCCTGAATTTTATTCTATAGGAAAAAACATAACTAGCCAAAGAAGCTGTTAATCAGTATAAGGATAAATAGATGTTAAAATACGCAGTGAAATTTAACTCTCTGTAATGCATCAAGCCTTGACAGAAAGCTGCTTTTGTTCCTATACTTAGAATTCTTACAATTGTTCTAAAACAGCTAGCTTATTTTTGTAATCTCTTTCCTTTGTTCCTAATGGTTGGGTATCAGAGAATTTGAGCTGCTGTTTCCAAGCATTTATCCACAAATAACATGCTGAATGTTTGGAAAGGTTATACTGCTAACAGCTAGCTAGTTCTAAGTCCAACTGGTCGACCTGCCATTATAATCTTTCATTAAACAGTGTCATTTAAAGAACAGACAGAAGAAACTGCTAGAAGTATTGATCAGATGCATAGAATATACAAAATTAGTGGGAATCATCACACAGAAATTTAGAGCTGCCATTTTAAAATTTTAAAAAGCTTAACCTAGTTTTTAATTTTGTGTGTGTGTGTGTGTGTGTGTGTGTGTGTGTCATGCACAGTTGTTTCCACGCAGATGTTGAGGTCAAAGGACAACTCTTAGAAATTGGGTCTCTCCTTCCACTGTGGTTTTCTGAAATCAAGCTCAGATCAGGCTTTTGTGGCAGGGAGCTTTTAGCCAATGAGCCACCGTCACAGCCTCCATATCCTTCTTATCAGAATGTGTGTTAAACATTTGAAAATTATTCTTAAATTGAAAGTTGACAAAAAGGCTTTGGAGTGCCTGTCATGTGGAAGGAAGCATAGGAACCAGGTTTGTGAAAGAAAAAGGGCCTTGCAGGGTCTTGCTAGCCTAGTTTCAGCACCCAGACAGATTAGCTGAGAATTAGCTGTTGTCTGTGAGAACTCAGGTAAGAGTCAGACTCATAGAAAGGAATGAATCACATGATCACAGCTTGGTTCTAGGACAAAGTCCTATGTAGGATTGAGAATCCCACATAAATTCACATGCTAGGAAGAAGGAAAAAGATCGTTAGAAGGTGCTGAGTACACGTGTGTGAATAACAGATCCTAACACACCCGCTTCCTCGGTTCCCAATTAGTCATTCACTATTAAAGTTAAATTATATAATACATGACTAACCAAAATTATGTAAACCTGAACAATAAGCAAAACATTTGAATAGTAGGATTAACCTGGGTCAAAGAATGCACAGTGACTGACTCATGAGAACATCCCTCTGATCTCCGTTGGCTGCCACTAATGTTTATTTGATGACCTCTTGGTGGCTCAAACATGCTCCTCATTTAAAGACCAATGCACAGTCATTTGAACAATTTAGCATGCTCACTCTCTACCACGACAGATATTTTGTTTCTTGACATTATGATTCCACTTTTCTATGGCAACAAACCTCAGCTTTCTGTTTGTCCCAAGAGTAAAGAACTTCATCCATAGTTATAGAAATGGGCCAAAAGGCTGAGATCTCATGGAAAAACCTGGACCAGGGAAAAACCATGATCCGTGAGGGAGGTAAATTCAAGAGAAATGGGCTTGAGGTCCACAAGGCCAACCTACTCCTGAAGCCACCACTACTTTCATACTTTAAATGAATCAAAATATGTTTGATCATTTTCCTAGGTTAAAATGAGGTTGTTATTTGCTTCAGAAACCACTTTAACTGCTCCACTGCCAGAAAAACCTTTGTCAGCCCTGGGCTCATGAGCCCACATATATATGGTATATAAGTTCATCTTGATAAGTAACTGCTTTATGGAAAAAGAAGCTGGAATTGAAGAGAAGCTGCAGGCATGAACGTTAGGCAATTGGACTTGCATTCTCCAATGAACTTTAGTCTTATTGTTGAAGTACATTTACTATCTAGGTAGCATATTTTAGTTCAGAAAGTGCCGGGAACCAGCCTCGACAAAAATACCTCTTACCAGGGCAGGGACATTAGGAACATAGTAAAGAATACAAAGATGTGAATACAAATAATAAAACAGACACATACAGAATAGTATTGGGAGGGAGTTCCAGTGAATACTGAAATCGCACAGGTTTCATTTCCAATTGCTTAAAATACCCCTGACCCCAAAAGGTAGGGGTGAGAAAAAACACTGCATTAACATGATACAAGGAAATGAACAAAGCAGTTGAAGGTTATGGGCTACATCCATCGTTAAACATCCTGTTGCTAGGACAAAACAACTCATGCTCACACCCTAGACAAAAACATTCTGTAGGCAAAGCTCTCCCTGGGGGGAATTCAATGTTTTCTCCTTAAAGGAATTGGAACATTAGTAGGATCTTTAGACTTTGTTTGAGGTAGAAACCTACTTCTCTGTTTCTGAAATACAAGGTCTGGCTATTAGACACGCCTGTTGACAATAGCATTGAAAGAGCAGAACTCTTTGATCTAAATCTAGGTGAGACCTTTGTTTGAGGTAGAAACACAATAACTTGAAAGAATAGAGGTAAGTACCAACTCTCTGACCTTTGGTTAACGTGGAAATAGGCTCACATTTTTGGGCCTCAACAAGAAAGTATGTGTATAGCGTATTATCATATTATACAGGATTTTACTGTGTAGCTACTACTGGCCTTGAACTTGTGTGTAATCTGGGATTGCCCACTGGAATGCTGGGATTGTAGATGTGTGCCATCTCCTGGTAGAAATGAACTTCTTGGTTTTCCTTTGTGTCTTCTGACTACATTTGTGTGTCTTTTAGTGCATCAACTTTCTGTATAGTTTTAAAGTCTGCTAACACTCTCAACTTCTGCTTATTTTCTGTTGGACAATGGGAAATTGCAAAAACGTATTAGCCATTTAACAAGTCCTTGTTGAATTTAGGCTCTGCTTTCCTGGATGGTCCACTTCTAAGTCTGTATTTTTCTAATTGGGCTGTGCATTAGTTTCACCTCAGCAGTTTTAAAATAATGATTCCCAAAGTTCATGTACATCAATTCACTTGGTAAAATCTTTAAAAGAGTCCTAGGCCAACCCCACGTTTCTGACTCAGTAATTCTAGGGTGGGGCCCCCAATTTTGCATTTACAACTAGTTCCAGGCCATATTGATATTGTTGGTCTATAGACCGCTGCTCAAACATTTCTTTTTTTCATCCTTATGACTTAAATCAGAATCTTCTGGGTGGGGGGAGGGATTAAGGCTCCCCAGATGATTCTAAGGGAGAACCAGGCTGAGAACTATTATCCTAAACAGAGGAGCACGGCTGGGTTTTATTTCCTGCTTAAGAACTTACAGAGGTTCATAGTCCCAATAAAACATTCTCTTTCACATCTCACATGAACCCCTTGACCTACGCATTCTACCCCACTAGGAAAAGTCAATAAACTTAAATGAAAGAAAGGACTAAAGTTTATTACCCAGGAGAATCACTGGCTGAGTTATAACTCTCTCTAGTCTCAAGGACTATAGATAAGCTTAAGAGAATTTCTGTAATTATGTTATTGGGGGCCAAGCAGCAAAGGTGAAGAGTTTAGTCAGGAACTTAGATGCATAGATTATGCAGGGGATTGGAAACTGCAGGAGGCCCAGAAGAGGGGCTAAAGCTCATGGAGCTCAGGAACCTGGATTTCAGGAAGGAAGCTAGAACCAAGATGGACTTGTTTGGTGGTAGCTGTGTTATTAGTTGATCGGGAGGATTCAGTGGGCTCTTGTTGGGAGTACCAGCTTCTTATGACTTGGGATAAATAATTGAACAGAGACATGCTGATGGTAACAAGCAACATGAGAATTTATTAAGAAAGGGAGGAATTATTCTATTATTCTAGGGAGGAATTGAGCTAAAGCAAGAATGTTCAGAAGCTTGAAAGTCCTGTTGTACAAAGAATCTGATCTTTAAAAATTTAGCATCCTTCTTCTTATCTCTGTGTGTTCTAAGTAAATGTGCCATACTGTACATTTGGAGGTCAGAGGACAATTCTAGGGAGTCTGCTCTCCTTTTTTAGTCCGTGAGTTTTGGGATCAAACTCAAGTTGTCAGGTTTGGTGGCATTGAATTCATATCACCTGGTCTAACATCAAGCCTCTTTCATTAAGAGCCATCAACATGGAGCCATCTTTCAGTCCTTAAGTTCTGTTTTCTGTGTTACTTTATGTTGTGTAAATTCTAATTGGTCTCAATAATGAAAACCCAGAGTCAGATATGAGGGAGTGAACTAAAAGATCAGAGAAGCAAAGCAGCCAGTCACTAGAGAGTTATTACCTCTACCAATGCTCAGACCAAATGGGATATCCTGTCTCTACAAGTCCTCAGACTGAATGCTGTCTCTATGAAACCTTAGACTGCAATCTGAAGTACTGTCTCCTCCTGCCTTATATATCTCTCTCCACACAGCCATATCACTTCTGTCTCCACATCTATAGTGCTGGGATTAGAGGTGTGGAACCCCAAGTGCTCAAATGGCCTTTGTGTGAGCTCTGTTTCTCTGAATCTCTGACAGATTCAATCTTGTGTAGCCCAGGGAGGCCTTGAACTCACAGAGATCTGTCTGCCTCTCTGTCTCCTTAGTGCTGGGATTAAAGGTGTGTGCTACCGCTGCCTGGCCTCTTTGGCTAACTAGTGACTTAGCTCTGCACTCTGATCTTCAGGCAAGCTTTGCTTGTTAGACTACAAACAGAATATCACTACAACTTTAGTGTGGATTTTTGGCTCATTTTCAGTGAAGGTTTTTCTGTGTATGTTTTTATACATGTAGTTCTGTTGTACAATTTCATGTATCACATACATCATTAACATCTTACATTAGTCACTTTTCTATCTCCGTGACAAAATAATATCCTGAAAGCAGCTTATGACAAACAATCCATGTTTGATTGGATTTGTGGCTCCAGAGGGTTACCTTCCATGATGGCAGAGTAGAGACATAGCAGCAGGAACAACTGAGAACTCATGTGTCAAATTATAAGCTGGGGGCTTAGAAAACACTAAGGATTGTAGGAGGGTTTTGAAGGCTCCAAGCTTTCCCAGTGACACACCTTTTCCCACAAGCCCACACCTCCCAATCCTTCTTAAACAGTTCCTCCAACAGGGGACCAAATATTTAAACACATGAGCCTATGAGAGCTGTCTTAGTTTGGGTTTCTATTGCTGTGAAGAGACACCATGAGCACAGCAACTCTTATAAAAGAAAACAGTTAATTGAAATGGCAGCTTACAGTTCAGAGTTTAGCTCATTGTCGTCATGGTGGAACATGGCGGCCTGCAGGCAGACATGGTGCTGGAGGTGGAGCTGAGAATTCTACATCTTGACTTGCAGGCAACAAGAAGTGGTCTCGGTGTCACACTTAGGGAAACTTGAGCAAAGGATACTTCAAACACTGACCCCACAATGACACCCTTCCGCCAACAAGGCCCTACCTGCTTTAGCAAGTCCACACCTCCTAATAGTCCCGCTCAAATGATGTGGGATGTCCTTCTGTATGTGTGTTGCTTTTACTGGTTGATGAATAAAATTGCTTTGGCCTATAGCAAGGCAGAATATATCCAGATTGGAAGAGATATAGAGAGAGTAGGCAGAGTCAGGGAGATGCCATGTAGCTGCAGAAGGAGCAGACACCATGCAGCTGCCCAAGAAGCAAGAGGTAGCAAACCATGAGCCTCGTGGTAGAATATCAAATAATAGAAATGGGTTAAATTAAGATGTAAGAGTTAGTTAATAAGAATCATGAGCTAATAAGCTAAGCAATGTTGTAATTAATATAGTTTCTATGTGATTATTCTGGTCTGGGTGGCCAGGAAACAAACAAGCAGTCTCTAGTTACACTCCCTTTGGGAGCCATTTTTCTTCAAACCACCACAGTGGCCATTCTCATTCAAACCATCACATATCTCATATCTCCTCCCAAAGGCAAGCCTTTATTTATTGTCAGAATGAGTCACCCTCAGCCACTCTAGAGTATCCTTGCATCTCTAACAGTGGCACTGACCGATTCAATTCAGCTTCAGGGAGGGCGAGCCCTGCTCAGTGCCAAATTATAAGACTTTGCTCGAGGTCTTCTAGACCTTTCTGTTTGCATATTTTCCTACCTCAGCTAGAGCCAGAGAGGAGAAGCAACAGCTGCCAAGGATGTTCCCAAAGCAGAGAGCAGTGAATGTGGGGGGATCGTCTGTCTGCATCCCCCCTTTCACCCCAGAGTGAGAAATAAATGCTATTTCTATGAATTATATATTAATAGCCTAGGACTAAAGTCAATACAATAGTTAGGACTTTCATAATATTTGGGGGCTTTGCTGATATAATTTCCAAATTGTCTTCCTTCTACAATGTCCACCCTTCTCCAACCTCTCTAATCCAATCACCTCCTAGACTGTATTGAAAGTATCATTTCTCTGCTTAGAACACTTGGCCTCAAGAACCTGAATGTGATGATTTCTGCCTCTTTCTCTACTTTTACCTGGAATTCTCAGTTTATGTCCAGTTTTACTGATCCACAAAATAATTTGTGAGTCCATGAAGATACTTGTTCCCTCCCATCTCCCAGTTTGCTGACAGGATACTCATCTTTCTGGTCTCATTTTGAAACATCCTTCTCTCTGGACACTTCTTCTGAGCACACGATTGGAAGTGAACCTCTTTCCTCATGGCTTTTTGTTATTTTCTGATTTGTCCTGCATGTTTTTTGTTGTTGTTGTTGTTTGTTTGTTTGGCTTTTTGTTTTGTTTTGTTTTTGTGGTGCGGGAGAATTGTCTGTATTCTGTCAATCATGTTTTAAATAAACGCTGATTGGCCAGGCAGGAGGTGTAGGTGGGAAAATCAGACAGGAATTGGAAATGATGCAAGGAGAGCAGGAGAATTTTGGGGAGGAGGAAGTTGATTCCTCCCACTCCTGCCCAGATCACCAAAGCTGCAGGATGTGATCTGCCCAACTGAAAAAGGTATTGAGCCACATGGCTAAAATAGATCAGAAAAATGGGTTAATCAAGATGTAAGAGTTAGCTAATAAGAAGCCTGACCTAATGGTCCAATCAGCTTTATAACTTATAGAGATTTCAGTATGATTTTTCTCTGGGACTAAACAGCTGGGGTGCTGGGCATGACAGAAACACAAACAAGCAAGCCCTTCATGTAACATTTTTGTTTTTGTTTCTAGTCAGCATTGCTCATCAACTAAGCCCACTAGAGTGACTGTTGACACCAGAGTCTAAGAAACACACCACTGGAGCACCCTTTTAGCCTACAGATTTGAGCAGGCAGGAAAAGCAGGACATGACTCTGAGAATAAAGGTCAAGAATTGGCATATACCATTCTTAGTACATTGTTTTTACAAGTGAAACTGTGAGGATGGTCATTCATACATGCCACTTCAATTCTTCTCTTTTCTCTCCTCTCATCTTGTCTCATCTACTGTCCTCTTCTTTTCTTTCCTTTTTTTTTCTTTTCTATGCAGTTAAGTTTCCTACATTTGTGGAAATCCCAGGAGTCAGCTCAGCACACCTGGTGCAATGGATAAGACTCCCCCCAGGAGAGCCACCTTGTGACCATGGTATCTTCCCTGCCAGGTAAGTATTAAGATTTATTTACTTATCTTATGTATACGACACTCTGTTTGATTATATGCCTGCACAATGCCCCTTTATTCTAATGACAGTTTGGAATCTTTGCTAGGGGATTTGAATACAATCTTATAATGTGCTTGTGCATGTGATGTGTGTATTTTCTGTGTACACATGTAGTCTCCTTTGACTAATTTGGAACCTGCTCCAAACACTACCTAGCAGTCTCTTATTATGTTTTCATGTGCAATTTCAATTACTCATGGAAAACCACAATCTGATAATGCTAAATGGGAAATTCTAGAACAATTCAAAAATTTAAATTGTATACTCTTTCAGGTAGTGTCATAAAGGCTCATACAATCAGCCCAATCTTGTGTTAGCATGAGAATCATCTTACTGTCCAGCATATGAGGTATATACTGTTCTCTCAACAGTCAGAGTTACAACCCTAGTATATAAAGTTCAGTTCTATTGGTGGTTTGAAGGATCTACTTGTATTTTGGAATGTAGCCTCAAAGCATAAACTAAGACCACAGTGCTCAAGTTTTATACTAAAATTTCAAAAAGATTCTTCTAATGTCTAGTGTCAACTTGATTAATCCTTTTTATTTATTTATTTTTTAACCAAAAGACCTGTCTAAGATTGGGATAATTACATGGACATTAGACCCCAGATAACTGTTTCTTTGATTTTCTTTTAAGTCATGGAGTGATTTAATAGGCTTCCTTGCTTGACAGCCTTTAGACTCCCAAACTTCCTCTACACGGGTCTCTTGTTTCACTTATGGACAAGTGAGTCTCTCATTTTACATTAGCCACAAGTGTGCTAGGGCCCCAGCTTAAGACACTCTCTTGAATTTCACTGTAAACTTTGTTAATGAAGCCATGATTTGAACGGTATGTGGAGTGAATTTTCCAGTTAATTTATCTTTCTGCCCCATTTCCATAGGATCATTGGAGGCTCTTTCTTTTCCAGATTGACTGATAGTCTTGCCCACGAATCTGTAAGTTTCCAGAATAGTCATGATGTTATAGTATGTTATATACTTACATGTAAGTACATTATATTAGTTATCAGTCATTAATGACACTTGATAAAATTCTGTCTTTTCTAATGGGGTCATTTTTAGGAACTCTTAATAATTCCATAACAAGGAATAGACTATTCAGCTCAGTCCAAACCCGAGTGGGTGGTCAACACTATCTGGGACCTATTAGTGAATTGGCAGCTTTAGCATCATATACTGATTTTAAAAAGTACTGTTCTTTGACTCCCTCAACTCCCTTACAATCTGAGGGCCTTTCCATGTTTAAGAAAGTATTCACTAAGGGGCTCATGGAGAAGATTGAAAGTCAGACATAAGGTGGAGGTTGTGCCTTTGTTGTTGTTCTGGAAAAATGTGATCCCTGGGTGTTTGGGTCTTTGAAGTATGGGGCTGTGTGGACACACTTTGAGCAGCCCTTCTGCACGTTTGGATTGTGGTTGGGGTGGGGTGAGCAATTGCATTTTCCCATTCTCTTAATTCCCAGTGGTGGGTAGGATGGGCAGCTCTCACGTAAGGTCATTGTGTTACCTGAGAGTCATTTCTAGAAGCTATGTATGGCTAAGTCTTGCCCTCCAGTCCATCATCTACTTCTCTCTCAAGCTGTTTTCTCTGTATTAACCACTTTTCTGATTAGATAAGCAAGACTGATTCTGTCTCTCCAACTTAATCCTACTAAATGCAAATGGCAGCGTTTCCCTTGATTTCCAGAAACACCCTTCACTCATTAAAACCTCTGTCCAGAAAGTGGCAGGAAAATGAGCTGGAATCAAAGTCCTTTGGCCTGCTCAATTTGCTTATGAGCTTCAGTTCATAATTTCAGGATTTCATTATTTATTTTTATCAATGGCATACACAGGTTTGAGGTTTGCAAAGTTTTTTTTTTTTTTAGCTAAAGGCATAATAATAAGTTTTAAAATCTGTGATTACTCCCCATTTATTTCCCTCTCTTCTCATTCCTTCCATCACACCCCCTCCCTCCCTCTTTTCTTCCTTCTCTCCATCCCTTCCTCCTGTCATAGCCTCTTGAGTGCTGAGAATTTTTTTGGATCTATCTTTTGAGAGCTGAGATTAATAGTCTTTGTAGATAGTCTTCAATTTCTTCTTGTCTTCATATTTGTATTTCTAAGTAGCATTTTTATGTTGTTATTTGTTGGGCTCTCCCACTTTGATTTATTATTTTTTTTCAGTTTCTTTGATAGAAGACAAAATCTCTTCTCTAACATCTTCATCGTCACCTCCACATGCTCCCTTTCTCACTTTTTTTTTTTACCATAGGTACCAATTTTTCCCCATTAGTATTTCATATTTACACTTGCTCTCATCTGTTTTCTGTTCTTGTACCTGAAAAGCACAGGCTGCAAGTGAGCACATGCTCAGGGACAGAGTACAAAGGCCGACTCACTGTAACTCCCCGCATCATGCAAACTCACCAACAGCTGTAATCATTCTTGAGCCTCTACCCCATGACCCACAGCCCTCATTAGGCCTCACTCCCCTACACTGCCTCAATAGGTATTAACGTTTCAACACATGAACTCTGAACACATCCAAACTATAACAGCCGGGCAAACATTGCTGACAATTGAGCCATATAATTTAAGGATCACATACACTTTTTCATACATTACCATTGCCCTCCTCCACCTTCTTTGACTAAGTCTTCTGTGAACCTCTGTTGATTTTTCCACTAATTCTCTGGCAGAGGTATGAATCTCTTTCAGGATATTAAAGCAGAGCAAATGACATTTTAATTCCATTCCTCCCCCTCCCTGTTCTTACCATAGAGATTGCTCCTCTTAGATCCCTTCCTGACTGACCTTTCTGCTTAGCTGTCCACAGCTCCCTACTGTGCTGGGATCTTTGTTTCTACAATCTTACCTTTCCAGTATTATGACTTATCATCTCATTTCCTATCACTAGCTTTCAGTGGTTAACATTTTTTTTGAGGGGAGCTTATCTCTCCCCCCCAACCCTGTGCTTCATTTAGCTCCTTTAGCTATAATCTCTAGCTCCCATTCTACAGATCGATTTCTACACAATCCCTATTTACTGTGAGATTGCAGTTCTGAGATGTGCCCATGGCTTCCTTCCTGGTGTCTTTCTAGGGCCTGAAACTGCAATTCTTTCTGGGGTCAGGGAGGGCAGCTCCACTGTGGGACAGAATTGAGAGAGCTATACTTATGCAGATTTCCAACATGTTCTTACTTCACACCCACCCACCCACTCCCTTGCAGAGCTCCCAGGTGTCTCCCATTTCTCAGGCCTTCTGGGGTCTTGCAGTTTCTACTGCTGCATTTTTCTGCTTGTTAAGTCAACAACCACTTGTTCTGCTTCTTCACTTGTATAATTCTGTGTTGCCATCTGCTCCTTGTTCTTATACGCTTTTGCTCTTTTAATTTCTTCATTAATATTACAGTTTGGAGGCACTTGGGAAGGGAAGACAAGGAAACTGTGTGCAGTTGGTTTACATAAAAGAGGCAACGTGTGTGCAGTTGGTCATATTTACATGCAAACCTGATTACTGGTTTTCTTGTCATCTCTGTACTGGACACTTGTGTAATTGATAAATAATTGATCCTTTATGTTTAAGGGTTTTGACCCTTTTAGCAAATCCAGAAACATAATCATAGACATCTGCTAGTTTGTTAGAATTCACGGATTTCCCTGGCATGTTTTCTCAGACTCCCAAAACACCTCGTAACAGTTTCTTTTAATTTTGATCCACCTAAATAGTAATATTAGTTTATATCATGATGTACTGATTTACCCTCCACTTTCTTTAATGTGGTATATTAATCAGTATTTAGCTGTCTGATTTTATTCTGTTAGGCTTTTTGGTATTGTATTTTAGGTACCTATTAATTCACATAGGCATCCCGGGGTATTTCCGTGTGAAAATGAACAATATTTTAGCTAAACTCTTATTGAAGAAACAGCTGAATTTAGCAGGTGATTTTTTTTTTAATCCAAGAGATTCCTTCAGGGATGCTGACTGAGTCTAAGAAGAAATTAAGTACATGCAACAAAATACTGATAATTGCCAGACAATGGAACACCTGGAGGAATAGAATGAATTTTAAAGAAATCTCTAAACAAGAGACAGTATTTATCATTTAAAGTCTTGTGTCTGTAGAAGGGACTTGTGATATTTGCATACAGTCAACTTTA
Source organism: Myodes glareolus (assembly GCF_982192425.1). Classification (NCBI taxonomy): domain Eukaryota; kingdom Metazoa; phylum Chordata; class Mammalia; order Rodentia; family Cricetidae; genus Myodes; species Myodes glareolus. The sequence goes on from NC_142051.1 coordinate 31,452,312, forward strand.
ATCAATAACAGCTTAACTCAGAGATTATTTACAGTGAATTTTCAGGTTTGTTTTAAACTGCTTTACATTTATGTATGTATGTATGTATGTATGTATGTATTTACTCAGTGTGTGTGTGTGTATGTGTGTGTGTATTGGGTGCACACATGCTATGGTATTCTAGTAGTGACCAGAAGATACCTTGTTGGAGACAATTTTCTCCTTGCGTCTTTTGGGTTCAGGGATTAATTTTCATATATAAACGTTCAGTTAAAAAGATTTTTATTACAGAAAACATCCATAAAAGTACATGGAAGAGCTCTGTTGTCATTGCCTATCCTTCCACAGGTACCATCATTCTGCAATTCATGCTTTATTTGTTCTTCACTGTGTGATAGATCCACCTTATCCATAATTTTCCTTAATACAATAATCCAAATGTTCTTTACGTTCCCTTGTAGATAAATCACTATATATTGTAAAGTGTGAGTTTTTTCCTTTTTACATAACTAAAGTAGCAACTGCTTAACATTTATTATGAATATATGTTTTCTTACTTATTTCACATGCTACTGCTATGGGACAATGGTCTTACCCTGTAAAGATTTGTTTCTTGTACTTGCTTAATAAAATGCTGATTGGTCAATAGCCAGGCAGGAAGTTGAGACAGGGCAATGAGAACTGGAGAATACTGGGAAGAGGAAGGACTCAGTCTGCAGTCATCACCGAGAAGCAGAGAAAACAAGATGTAACTGCCTCATGGAAAAAGGTACCAAGCCACCTGGCTAACACAGATAAGAATTGTGGGCCAATATAAGTTATTAGAGTTAATAAGAAGCCTGAGCTAATAGGCCATTTTATAATTAATGTAGATCTCTGTGTGTTTCTTTGGGACTAAACAGCTGCAGGATCAGGTGGGACAGAAGTCTCTGTCATCAGAAGCCCTTGGCAACATACTACATTTCATTTTGCAATGTTTCTTAAAGCTTCAAAGTCCGTACATTACATTTAGTTGACACCTCTTAAGATTTTTTCTTGTCTGTTGTAATTTCTTTTCATTTCTGGAAACTGCCATTTCTTTGTAGATGGACCTGTCACTGCACAGTAGTCAGCATTTTACAGAGTGTATCTTTCCACTTTACTAATTGTGTTAGCTTCCTATAGCTATGACAAATTTGAAGAAAGTCAAATTGAAGAAGTGAAGGTTGATCTTGCTTCCAAGAGTTTATTTTGTTTTGTTCCAGACATTTTCAGTCCATGGTCACTTGGCTCTCTTGTTTCTTGGCCTAGGCAAGACAGAGAACCTTGGTAAGATATGGTGAGAGAGAGCTGCTCATCTCATAGAGACCAGGAATGAGAAGCCAGAGACAGACAGACAGATATACAGACACACACACAGAGAATGTTAGGGACAAAACATAGCCCTAAGAGCATATTCCCTAGACCCACTTCTCTTCAGTTAGGTCTCACCTCCTAAAGGTTGGTTATGTCCCAATAGCTCATCCGATTATGAGCCAACCCATAAATGGACAGTCCATTGTTGAGCTTAGAGAATTCAGATCTCAGTCTCTCCAAATCCCTCTCTTATATTCCTGCACTGAGAACCAAGCCCTCAACACAGGAGCTTTTGAAGGATGTTTCAACTAAAAACACTGACAGTGTGACTGTTTCTAGATACCTGATTTGGTTCTGGTCAAACTATGTTTTTTTGACAAAAACACTTGATAGATGATAATCTGCAGTCTCTTTTACATTCAGTAGAGGCACCATATCTGATTATACATACATACACATATATGTACATATACACATACATATATACATATATCCATATATCATGTGTGTGCATATATATATTTGATGGTAATGTAATCCAGCTTTTATAAATTTCCTGATGTAGTTTTATTATATATTATATTTTTCTTAATGCTTGAGAAATAAAAACTTTTCGTCACTCTTTTTGATTTTGTTGTTTAGAATCTTCCTGTGAAGAATCTATCTTCATATCATATTTGGTTACCCAGTAATGCAGACAAATGTTAGCAAAAGCAGGATAACACATTTTCTTTAGCAATTCTCAAGGAATTGGTTACCCAACAATCTTTGCATGTTACATTTTTTAACCTGTTGGTTAGAAAGTTTTCATTTCATGTAACATTCTTAGCATTTGGGATGAATGTGTCCTGTTGGTAGAGGATGTTGATCACGGGTGAACTGCCCTTGAGTGAGGGTGGGAGTTAAATAGAGACCCTTTCTATTTTCTCCTTAGTGTTGAAAATAAGTCCAAGCAAAGTACAAAAACTTGTAAATGAATTCCTTGTCTGCTACTGTCTTGCCTAAAAACAAGTGAAAGAGAAAAAGAGTATTAGAAACACAATATACTTGTTTAACTATTGCCTAATTTCGATTGTTAATGTTTTTGCTATTGTCGATATAGTTTGTTTATATAAATTTATAAACAAATGTCTTTATTTACTTGGGTACTTTTTATGCATCCCTACCTAGCTGACTTGTGACTTGTACACCATGGTAGTCTCAAATTTATCATCTTCCTGCCTCTGTCACCCAAATGCTGGGACCCCAGGGATCAGCTGCCACATCTGGTTTTGTCAAACATAATAGCATTAGAATAGTCTCTAGAAAGGAGACATGATACCAAAAGATTTAAATGTCTTTGATTCATAACAACAGCACCAATACTATTTATGGCAATATAATACGATCTTTAATGGTCTTCATGCTTGAGGTAGAAAACTTTGCAGTTGATGGGTACTTCTCTTCAACCATTTTCCATTCCTTGACCAGAAGTGATTGTTTCTCATTATACCGCACAGCTGGCATTGCATCCTGGGATTAAGAAAGCTGAGGTAGCAAGAGGCATTCCTAAAGAGTGACTTTCCATGAAAGAAGTGCTGCTTCTCAGATAGACATTTGGGTAGAAAAATTCTGCTGAAGAAATCATAGCCAGGAGTACCACTGGCCTCATGGTTTGCTGAAACTATCCACCATTTCTGACAGCAGAGACCACAGAAAGGCAGTAAAGACAACTATGCAAAACACTACTCTAAGCAAAACTCAGATTGCCCAAATCATTCCCCCCCCAAAGCTGAATTTTTTATGTTTTACTTTATACTCTTGGCCTAACATATATTAAGATGTAATTTGCATACCATAGAACTTACCTATTTTACATGCAGCATATTCTGTATTCATTTTACATATTTGTGTACCTTTTAAAATATGTTTTTAGTACACTGATGCAATTGTGAATTCATCACTAAAATATAGTTTCAGAACATTGATATTGTTTAATCACTTTTTAAAAAGCAAGATAATAAATCTCAGTCATGGCTTGGGTTTGACAGAAAAGTTAAAGAACCGTGACATGGTCCTATGAAACCAGATTGTAATATAATAGGACTTTTGGGTATGCCCATATTTATTAATGACTCGCAATAATTGTATAAACTGACAGCTCTCCTAAGAGAGTTTTTCTAGTTTCATAAAGTGAAATGGGTTCAGAGACTTCAGTCAATCGACTGAGATTTCTGTCCTGCCCAGTCTTGCAGCCATTCCATCCCAAAGAAACACACAGAGGTCTACATTAATCATAAACTGCCTGGCCTATTAGCTCAGGCTTCTTATTAACTCTTACATCCTACGTTAACCCATATTTCTTGTCTATGTCAGCCACAAGGCTTGATACCTTACATCAGCGAGGTATTCTCATCTTGCTCCCTCTACGTCTGGGTGATGACTGAAAACTAAGTCATTCCTCTTCCCAGGCTTCTCCTGTTCTCATCGCCCCATCTCTACTTTGTGCCTGGCCAATCGACATTTTTATTAAAACAATACAAGTGACAGGGTTCAAGACCATTGTACCACAGCCTCAATCTGCTTCCTGAAGAAAATGCACTGTACCTATTAGCCTGTCCTTAAATACTTTCCTTTTCTTCTTCTACTAGTTCCATGTTAATTTATGTTGGTTTTGGCATTTGTATTTGTCTAAAAGCAATCCCCTTTGTTGTGTATGTGGAGCTAACTAGTATAGAGTTGTTAGGAGCATATTATAAAATTAAAAATTTCAACATGATATAATCTTTGCCTAGCCAACGTTATATATTTATGTCATTATGTCTACAAGAAACTATTTTTCTTGTATTTCCAGATTTTGAAATTTAGACATTAATTACAAATTTTTCTTTTTCTTATGTCTATATTCCTTTAAGTTCTTTAAACTGATACTTAGTTGCTTTAATTTTTTATTAAATAAAATATACTATTAAATGACTCTGTGTGTCATCTTGAGAAACCTACATTTTAACATGACTCTTGTTATTAGCTACTAAGTATCTAAAAAAACTTTTACTTAAAAAACTTTGTTCTTTGAAAATTTTGTACATATATGTAATGTATCTTGATTATAATCACTCTTCATTCCCACCTATTTCCCCCTGGCATTGTATTTAAAAATTTTTAATCTAATGTTAATTTTCAAAAATAAGAGATTTCTAAAGGGTGATATTTTTATAAAAGTAGATGTTATTTATTATTGTATTGCCATGGATTAAAAAAATTCTAAAATAACTGATGTTCAGGTAAACATAAATTAAAACTACTTCGAGATCTATCTTACCCTAGCCAGAATGGCTAAACACCAAGAAATCATTGGCAACGAATTCTGACGAGGTTGTAGAGAAAAAAGAACTTTTATTCACTGCTGGTGGAAGGGTAAACTGATGCAGCTGCTCTGTAACATAGTATGGATAATACTTAAAGACAAACAAACAAACAAAAATGACAAATAAAACTACTATATGACCGGGCTCTGCTCTACTTCTGGGCATACACCCAAAGGCTTCTGAGACATTCTGCAGAGGCACTGACTCATCCGTGTTTAATGTTGCATTATTCACCAGGGCTAGGAAAATGGAACCAACCTAAGTGTCGATCAGCAGTTGAAAGTTGATTATATTTGGTGAAGTTTTATTCAGCCCCCCACCATGGGTGAAATCATGACATTTGCAGAAAATAAATATACGTAGAAATTATTATATATTATTATTTTAAATGACCCAGATTCACAAAGACAAATTCTCTCATATATAGGTGTGTGTGTGTGTGTGTGTGTGTGTGTGTGTGTATAGAGGGTTGTTGGGTAAGAGAGAGGGGGGTCAATAAAGAAAGTAAAAGAAGACTATAAGGAGGAAAAGAGGACGTGAGGGTAGAAGAGGGAAGGGAGAGTAATAGAAGGCTTGTGACATGGAAGTGAATAGGGTGGGGTACCAGGAGGTACCCAGTCCAGTGGGACCCAGGGATGGGAGTGGGAAAAGATGCACACAGTAGTGGAAGATTGAACTGGAACTTTGTAACTAGAGACAAGTTTCACTGACCTTCACTACCGAGCTAGGTCAAGCATGCAAGCCACTTCACTTGTCAAAGCCTTGATGCTCTCATTGATGAATTAAAGGCAAATTAAAAATAAAAAATAAATATGAAAAATAAGGTCTTAAATTCAGACAAATTGTATGGATAGTCTAGAATCTCTGGCTTATATAATTTTGTTTTTAATAATGTTTTGTTTTATACTAAAAAAATTTGTGGTAAGGGAGAAAATGGCTGAAAAACAGTGAACACTGACATTCTGCAAAAATACTGTTAGTATTTAGTGATCTATTTTTTAATTGGTTTTCTGTGTTCTCATGTACATATATGTTTTTAAATGAAGCTGTAGAAGTATGTTCATATCTAATATATTAATGAAACACATAATCACATACATGTCTAATAATTTTATATATGCATATCTATTTCTATGTAATTATGTGTATGTGTGTGTACACACATGCACCTTTTATGTGTGGAGGTATGAGGGCAATCTGGGTATTAATCCTTACACATTTTGTTTGAGATGAGGTCTCCCACTGACCTTAGACTTCATCAGCCAGCATAACTGGCAAGTGAGCTTCTAGGATCTGCCTTCTCTGTCTCCATCTTGCTAACTGTGGTTACATGTGCTCACCACCATATTGCATGAGTTCTGGGGATCAAATTCAAGTCCTCATACTTATGAGACAAGTGCTTTATAGACTGTACCACCTACTTAGCCCTAACATAAATATTCTTCTTTAATAGCTATGTCAATTTAAGTACTTTGATTTTATATACAATAATACTGTGAATATTTTGGGTATATATTTGTGAGTTCTCTGGTTCGAAGATTAAAAACATGGACTATTAGATGTCAGTAGATTTGTTATGTATTAGTGATTAATTTTGGCATTTGCTTTATGTTTGTACATAGTAATTATAATTATTTAAAGAATTCAAGTGTAACTAAATTTGATGTTTACTGTCAGCTCCTCCTCCACTTTTTTCAACAATCTTCATTGTTTCTATATTTTCTGATTTATCTCTGTTATTTCCAACTGAAGTGAGTTCTTGACTGATACAAGCTTTGCCTCCAAAAGCTTTATAAATAGTTTGTCTTAATACTATTTACTATTAGAAGTCTGTGTCCAGAAATACTTTGCTTTATTAGTATAATAAGCATGCTTCTTTTATCTAAATTAAAGCTCTATATCTTTATGATAATTTTTTGATATAATTTATCTTGTTTATTTTCTATAATTCTTACAAGATAAGTGTGAGAGTTTGTCAGCTAACACAATCTAAAATCATATGGGAAGAAAGTTTCAGTGAGGCCTTGTCAAGATCTGGTTAGCCTGTGGGTGTGTCTGCAAGGAATTATCTTGATTGTGTTCACTGTGGGTGGCGCCATTCCTTAGGCTGGGCATTGTGAACTGCATGAGTGGATAGACTTTGCTGAGCACAAACATGCATGTGTTTATCACACTCTATTCTTGATTCTGGATGTGAAATGACCAGCGTCTTCAAGCCCCTCCTGTTTGGATTTCCCTGCAGTGATGAACGGTAGCCTGGAGTTGTGAGACTAAAAACAACAACGACAAAACCCTAAGTTGTATTTGTCAGGTTGTTTTCTTTCTTTCTTTTCTCTGTAGCAGGAAATAAAACTAAGAAAACAAGTAAATAATTTATTGAAAGAGGTAGGCCTTCAATCAGATAATTGTATTATATTTTCAATTTTAGTTGTTATGTTGATTTAAGGTATTTTCATCTATAATTCTAATTCATCCATTTATTAATTTTCATCATTTGAACTTCATTATTTTTATCTTTTAATTTTTCCTTTATATTTTTGTCTTAGGGTTATTGATTCAATGTCCGTTTATTTTTAAATCAGCTTTCCTAGTAATTAAATTCTATGCCAGCTCTTTATTTTGATTCAGCCTTTAATCAACATTTTAATGTTTGAAATAGCATTAGAGTATTATTTAGGGACCTGCTTGTTTGTGTTTCTGTTCTGCCTGGCCCCCCAGCTATTTAGTCCCAGAGAAAAATCAATCATACAGGATTCCGTAAGTTATAATGCTGATTGGCCTCTTAGGTCAGGCTTCTTACTGGTTAACTCTCACATCTTAATTAACCCATTTTTCTGATCTATGTTAGCCATGTGGCTCAGTACCTTTTTCAACGGGGCAGCTCACATCCTGCTGCTTCGGTGATCTGGGCAGGAGTGGGAGGAATCAGCTTCCTCCTTCCCAGAATTCTCCTGCTCTCCTTGCATCATTTCCACTTCTTGTCTGGTTTTCCCACCTACACCTCCTGCCTGGCCAATCAGCGTTTATTTACAACATGATTGACAGAATACAGACAATTCTCCCGCACCAAGATCTTACTTGGTTTAACTCTGTTTTCCCCTTTATCATGTGTGTGTTTGGTCAAGAACATTGTTTGAAACCTTCTTATCATGTTTTACCCTGCTGAAAAGATCTGTACATTTACTGACCCTATCTTATTGTGAGAAGGGTTATTTGTGTCAGAGAATCTGTCCTAAGTCTTTATGTTGCTTCTTTGTTTTCTATTGACGAACCCCATTAATACTCGCCCATGGCTGTTAATGCTCGTCCATGGCTATTAATACTCACCAATGGCTATTAATACTCACCCATGACTATTAGTACTCACCCATGGCTATTAGTATTTGCCCATGGCTATTGGTACTCACCCATGGCTATTAGTACTCACCTGCAGCACACAATGCCCGTCTGTGCTCTGTGCGCTACCATACAGTTAGTGAGCTTCTGAGCTTTGGGCAAGGGGCTAGAGGTTGAAACACACAAACGCATACAGACAGAGAGACAGAGACACGGACCTCTAAGTCCCTGGTAAGAAGCCCTTTATTCAATAGCACCATGGAGGCTTATATACCCAACAGTCAAGTGGGCCAACAGGTGAAAACCTTATCCCCTGATACCCAAGGCCAAGGCAACACGTGCTCGTGAAGCAGAGCTGGTAAACAACTTTGACACAGACTTTAGTAACTCATATCAGAAGGAAAGTAAAGATCACTAGCAGGGAAGAGCAGCTGGAGGCCAGGACTCCAAATGGTCCCAACACTCACCCATGGCTATTAGTACTCACCCATGGCTATTAGTACTTGTCCATGGCTAATAATACTTGCCAATGGCTATTAGTACTCACCCATGGCTATTAGTATTTGTCATGGCTATTAATACTTGTCAATGGCTATTAGTTCTCACCCATGGCTATTAATACTTGTTTATGTCTGATATGTCACCTGATACTTGGTTTATTGGATATTGGTAGGTTTCTGGGAACCATGCCTAGATTACTGTTTCAAGTCCTAAACTATTTAGCTTGCTGGTTTGAAATAGGTTTTGAGATACTCAAAATATCTGTTGTTTGACCCTTGAAGCCAAGGAAACAAGTATAAGGCCAGACTCTTCATGAATAAGAAATGTTTGTATTTTTATATCTTCCTGGGGTACTTTATTTGTTGAAACTGTCCCTAAACATTCAGTATATTCATCACCATCAAAATCACCTTTTCCTCTTCTTCTTACACACACACACATACATACACACACACACACACACACACTCACACTCACACATACTCACATACACTGTGTTCTGGGAGTCACATCCTCCAAAGAAAATAAGGAAATGATAATTGGCAGATGATATGCATGTCCTTCATGGGATTTTTTTTTTAATCCAGCCTTGCAGTTATTGCTTGTTTTGGGGATTTGACCTATACTGTATAGAACTGGAGATTTAAAAAGCCCTTCTTTCATATAAATGATTGTCCCTGTTTCTAATAGGTACTAGTTATGATTTATAGTCTTTCATGAGGCACTCCTAAAGTTAATAAATTTCCTGTTTCTTTAGAATGAGTATCCACAATAGTCCGGGACTTCATCGGTTTGGTTTTGTTTTCTATATCTGTAGGTATTCTTGTAAGAAGCTGGGCTACATGATTCCTGTAACGCTAGACAAGTCCCAATTTTAAATGACTTCTTTGAATTATGGTTTAATGTACTGAGATGCAGGTTATAGCTTTGCATCTTTTAATTATCTAGCTGAATATCAATCTGATAAATCCAGTACAATGCCTTCAGACGCTGAAGACCAAGAAACTTCTATACTTATTATGATGACAGGGCATAAGCTTATTATTACAGGATAAAGACTAAGAACTAACTGAAATTAGTTGTCAGAAAAATATAGTCTTCTGTCAACAGTGCCAAAACTAGGACTATGAGTGTTTGAGAGTTACTCCTCGGGGTTCAAGTCAACAGGAATAGCTAGATATCCAGTAGTCCAGTATTTATAAAAATTTTATAACAGTATTTGTATCTCTTGGGAAAAAAGAACTTAATTTTATCTAAAATTGTATTTGACAGAAAAAACTGTATTTAGCAGATTTTTAGTCTGCTATCTGCCTGCATCCACCGTCAAATTCTTCTTGAGTGTACTGTCGCTATTTGATCCATGATGAAAAATTAGCTTGAGCTTGGTCTGCACCGAGATACTTAGCCCACTGAAATACTGCTTCTTCAGAAAGCATTTAGCTTTGTAGATGGTCTGATAAGAAATGGGATGCTTGGCTTTGTCCCCAAGTAAGACTAAAAATAGTTTTGTTGTTGTTGCTGATGTTTTTAGACCCCCGAGATACTTTATAGGAGTTACCACATTAGAAGAAATATGCTCTATAAAAATGTATAAGTTGTAGTTTCCTGTATTGTGCGCTGCCCCAATGCTTAGCTATAAACAGCAATCACTGAGTACACAGTTCTGTAGATGGGCAGTAGGGAGTAGCTTCAAGCAGACATTCGCTGGTCTAATATTTAGGAAGGATGTAGATAACTTTTATGACGTAGATAACATTTGGAATGCAGATAACTGAGTATATCTGAGAGGAAGTTGCCAGTGGTGTGATCCAACATTTTTATTTACTTGATCCAAAAGGCAATTGCTAAGTACGTTTTATTTAATTGATCTGACGTTTGATATTTCATCATTATCATCTGCGAAATTGCCATGAATGGAATATGACTCTTCTTTCGACCCAAGATAGAGAATGTTTGTATTTCATTTGTTCACTGTCTATTCATTCCACAAATTTATTGAATAGTTAAAAAAGCCATGTTATGCTCTTTTGGGCCCTAGGCGGATATACCTTTGACCCAGAGTTTACATTTGAAATTATGCAGTCCAGCATGGGAGCCAATGACTACATGATATTATTGAAATCTTAAAATATGCTACTTAGCAGTGGAAATGTGGCCCTATTGGGTTTGCAATGTATTGCTAGTAAAAATACAAACTGGATATGTATACTTACAATTAAAGTAAGAATTTAAAATATCTCACTAAACATTCATTGGTTTTGTATTAAAATGCTAATATTTTAGATAGACTGTGTAGGTTGAATATAATGTAATAGCAATGTTGACTTAGACATTAAAATTAAATCTCATTTTCTTTTTGTCCATTTCTTTTTGTAGTGATGCTAACAAAAAGCTTAAAGGAACACAGACATCCACGGCTTGCTACTCATGTTGTGTGTCTTCCAGTTGAGAAACAAGAATAAATGATATTCTAATACATGAATGGACAATAAACTCCAGTGATCGATTAGAGAATATCACATTGGGTGGCTACCGGGGAACCCACTTGATTCTTGACTTGATTTATATGAAAGCCTCAGTAATACGAGGACTGTGCGAGAAATGTTTTCTAGGCAGAGGCAATATCAAACCCAAAGCCCTGATGTGGTGAATAAGTTTGAAGGATACGAGACATAGAAGGAAATAACTGAGCATGATGGGTATCTGTACAGTACAGTAAGAAAGGTGGCAGTGAGTTCACATATCCATGGTTGACAGAGTCAAAATCACGTGTTTTTTTTCTTTCAACTTCTATTAAGCCTCTAAATGAGGTCACTCATATTTGAAAAGAAGTATAAGGGGATCTTAGTATTGTAGCTGAAATAACTTGATGAGTTACCCACTTTTTGCCTCAGGCTTGTCATTTGCAATAGTAATAATAGTATTATCTCAGGCGGATTGCAATTTAGTGCAATAACATATGTACATATGTTCTAAGTGATCGCTATGTCGTTCTTCCTAGTGCATTCCATATCCTCAGAGAGATAGGTTCTTATTCCTCAAATTGACTATATAAATTTCTATAGAGTATCCTGTGTGTGGTCTAAGCTTCATCAAATCCTATTTTAAAAAATGTCATGTATTCATTTCTGCTTTTTAATTTAAATTACCTTTATCTAAAGTTAATTATGTATGACACACATTTTCTTAGAAAAATGGGCATATTGAGTGTGCTGTGGAGGGCAATAGGTTAAGGAGTAGTTACAGTTCATTTTTTTGCAGGATTTAGTACCCAAGCAAATATCATGTAATTCCCCTTACATCATTTTATTAGACAGCGATAGATCAAAGAGAAATTAGCAGGAAGAAGAAGAGGAAGAGGAGGAGAGGAGTAGGAAGGAAGGAAGGCAGAAGGGAGAGAGAGAGAGGAGAGAGAAAGAGAGAAAAAAAGAGAACAAAAAGGCCTCTCATTACTTTCTTCATTTTGTATTGTGTTGGCAACAGGATTCCCTGAGTTAACATTTCTTGATTGTGAGTGAGTGTAGGTTTATAGGATTTATGATATAATTACTTTCCATAGGCCAAATATATTGTTATGGACCTCTCTTTCATTATTTAAAAGCTTATGACATATGTATTTTATTAAATATTGCTTTAAATCATTTTAAAAATAGTTTAAGTCTAAATTAAATAAAATATAAAACATTGTTTCTATGAGAAAATGCTTTCCAAGTTTCACAGATCCAAGTTATAAAAGAATTTTTGGAACATGGCCCATTTATAAATTCAGGAATTTCTCATATATTTGGGGGAGTGGGAATTCTTAAATATCTTATTAAAAGTTCTCCTTGGAGAGCGTATTTCCTAAAAAGAAGGGTAAAATTTAGAACTGTTTACTTTTGACAGGATCTTACTATAGTCCAGGATGACTTGGAAGTCATTATGTCCATTATGTAGCCAGAATTTTACAGCAATTCTCCTGTCTCAGTTTCTTCTCATATGCTGTGATTTCAAGCATGAACCACTATACCTTCGAGGGGGTGAGGATATAGTATACCATCAATAAAAAATAATAATCTATTGTTTCTGCAAATCAGATATCTATCTTCAGCATGAGATTATGCTTTGCCATAGGTTTTGAGTTCCCTGGGACTGGAGTTACAGACTATTGTGAGCTGCCATGTGGGTGCTGGGAGTTGGATCCAGGTCCTCTGGAAGAGCAGTCAGTGCTCCTAGCCTGCTAAGCCATCTCTTCAGCCCCGTCTTCTCAAAATTTATTCCTTTAATTTTCTTTGAAGACCTGTTTTGTTCTCTTGTATGAAAACTAACTGAAGGGTCTATGAATGAAGAATGGTACCAGAGTTTTGTAGTCCAGAACGTTATATACTAAACCAGTTATGGAGGGAGAATTGTATCCTGAACATACTGGGAGCCATTGAAGCATCCTTGACAGAGATATATTTGATTTATAGTTGACATGATCATATTTGTTTGATAAAACAACCTGTGCATATGTTTGAGAGATGAACTTATTTGTAGTGATTAGGAAATAAAAGCAAGTGAGCCTGTATTTAAGAACCAAATAAGAAATTTTATTTGTATTAACTAGAAATTTTAGAGAGCTTGGGGAAATAGCTCAAATTTTTAAAAAAAAAAATGCCAAGAAACCTGAGAGAATTTGACGTAATTTATTCCAACTTGGGCAATGAAGTGAATAATACTGCTGTTCACAGAGAGTCAGGATTAGCATTGAGAGAGTTGGTGTCAGCTAATAAGTCGGTGGGTGGAAGCTGAGATACCTGTGGAGGAGCCGCATTGTTCACAGATTTACTGGTCTAAAACTCAAGAGACACATTTGGGAGACTTAAGTTATTGGTACTCCTTGAAGGCGTGGATATAGATAAGATTTCCTGCAAGGGTGTGTCGATGGAAAAGACAGTGGACAATAGAGACCGGGGCAATAGTGTCTTCAAATGGAGCAACAGTGGGAGGGAACTGATATCAGCGAGACTGAGCACGTGGGGAAAAAATCAAAGGCATGAGATGTTGAAAGGGGAACGCCTAACGACTGAGTGGTTTGTAATGTTGAAGGTCACAAAAAGTCAGGTAGCATACAGAATGAAAGCAATAATTTGGAATTTTACCTTGGTATATGGTATTACGGGCTCTCTCGGGAACAAGTGTAGCCGAACAGAAGTGGTGAAAGCTGAGTCACAGCGTAAAAATTGGATGAGGGGTAAAGAGCGGAACACGACGAATTTAGACTCGGAGTTCTGAAGGGAAGGAACAAGAACGGCTATTGTGGCGGGATGCAGAAAGGAGTCAGGTTTGCTTTAATATTGAAGTTTACGACTCTAATTTCATCGCGAGCAGCTCCACAAGCGCAAAGTAGCTATTTGATGACAAGAAGCCCCTGATGTGCGAGGGGAAACGGGATTCAGAACTGAGAGTCTAGGTGGCGGGGTCGGTGTCTTCCCATTGTAACTATGTTGAAACTTTAGACAGGCCCGTAACAATAGGGTAACTTATATGTGTCCTTCATCAATTAGTAATCTTCATTTATTACCAATGGGAGTTTTAAGAAATGATTAATTTTCATTATGCTCTCAAGGAGAAGAATGTCTATAGTCATGGCCTCCATAAAGTCTCCAGAGTTTCATTTTCCCTTTACTCGTTCCTCGGATGTTATGGCTCATTAAGACAAGTTCTCCATTAATTGGGCCAAAATTATGCTTACTCTCAGGGACACGATGATGAACCAAACCCAGTGCCTGCCCTTGAGTTACTGCATTTTCACACAGGACCTGGTAGGAGTGAATCTCAAGGTCCTTTCTATAGCTTCTGCTGATAGTGAAATGGCAGCCTGCAGACTCTGGGGGTGGGCACAGTGCCATAGCCCTCGGTCCATGTTGCTGTTTGGTGTGATGCTAATTAAAGCCAGCATCAGCTTCTCCATGGCATAGACTTTAAGGACTAGTTTCATGAAACAATCCAATGAATTCCTCTTGTGGATTTAAACTCAGTTGCAGGGCACACAGTGTTGACAGAGGTTTCTGTCCCACCTGGTCCTGTCGTTATTCAGTCCCAAAGAAATCACACAGAGTTCTACATTAATTATAAACAGATTGTCCCATTAGCTCAAACTTCTTGTTAACTCTTATAACTTTTATTAGTCCGTTATTCTTGTCTATGTTGGCCATGTAGCTTAGTACCTTATTTGGTGAGGCAGTTGCATCTTGCTTCCACTGCGTCTGAGTCACAACTGCAGACTGCAGAATCCTCTTCCCAGAATTCTCCTGTTCTCATTGCCCCACTTTTACTTCCTGCCTGGTTGTCCCACCTATACTTCCTGACTGGCTACTGGCCAGTCAGCATTTTATTAAAAATAATACAAGTGACAGGATAAAAGAGCATTGTCCCACAGCACTCCCCCCTTTTTTAAAGCAAGAACTCTGAATCTAATATCCTTTGTTTAGCTTTTCTTCTGACCATTATCCATAACAACTTGTAACCAATATTTTAAACAAAGGAAAATATCCATAGTCCATTTTTTGAGAATGTGGGCTTAGTTTTCTCGGCTACTTCCTGCTGATTGTGGGCACTGATTATCTTATGGGGACCTAAAGAAAATTTAGAATTATGATCAAGTCCTGACTGAAGTATCCTGTGAGGCTTGGTCATCTCAGGCAGCGATCTTGAATCTGTTTTGGATGTAGAACTCAGACATCTGGGCCATCTGCTACTACCAGGATTTCTCGGTGAGGGGAGGGGGTCTTCCTTGATCAAACTTGATTTTTCTTAACCTGGAATGAATCCACACCCTCTTATTTCCTGTGGAAACAAAAGCAAAACCTTGTCTCCAAAGTAGCATACCTTTAGAGTTCAATTTTGAAGTCAAGGTATTTTGAAAATACCTACCTGGGATTAATTCAACAGCATTTATAAACAAATATTTTTTAACAGCTGTTTCTCCTCCCTTAGCATTCAAACAATTCAAAAAGAACATAATAACATACAGTATCCAGACTCTCTGTGTATTTTTCATCTTTACATGGCTTTATTTTAACCTCTATTTTTTTACTTTTATTTTTAATTTTTGGCATTTTGAGACAGTGTTTCTCTGTGTATTTTTGGCTGTCCTGGAACTCCCTCTGTAGACCAGGCTATTCTTTAATTCACAGAGATCTGCCTACCTCTGCCTCCCAAGTGTTAGGATTAAAGGTGCGTGCTACCATACCTTGAACTCAGTTCGTAGAGCATGAGACTCTTAATCTCAGGGTCATGGGTTTGTGCCCCATGTTGGGTGCCAGGTGAAGGCAGAAGTTACAAAATAATCCCACACCAGTTCAGAATTATGAATAATAAAGGACTATTTATTTAGGGGAAACTTACACATTACTGTCCTAGATAACAGTCCTGTGCATGAACAGGAATAGAGTCTAGCAGCCGGAAGTTAGAGCCAGAAGCAAGAGAGTGAGCACATGCTTCACAGCAGCATTTATAGTATAAGAGACCATACCCAAGTGGGCTGGTATCTTAAAGGCTACTGGCTGAAAGAGTGGAATGTGCTCTCACAGCAACACAGGGAAGAGACTTCTGAGTTGGCTTTTCACCACTGAGTAAAAAGATATCTGAGAAAACCAAGAGGAGCAAAGGCTGTTTCATTTTCCAATGTTTAGCCAGTGGTTGCCTAACCCAGTTTCTCAGGACCTGTGATGATGGTACAGTACAACATGGTGAGAGGGCATGGTGAAAAAGTGTTACTTACTTCATGGCGATTGGACACCAAAGGGAAACAGGAAGTGACAAAGTCCCAATATACCCTCTAATGCAGTGGTTCCCAACCTTTCCAATGCTGCAACCCTTTAATACAATTCCTCATGTTGTGGTGACCCCCAAGCATAAAATTGTGTTCATTGCTACATCATAATTGTAATTTTGCTGCCGTTATAAATCATAATGCAAATATTTTTGGATGTAGAGGGTTGCTGCAAGGGTCGAGATCCACATGTTGGGAACCACTGCTCTAAAGGCTTGCCCCATTGATCTAACACTTTCTACTAGACCCATCCTTTAAAAGTCCCATGACTTCTAGCCCCACAGGATGAGGACCTAGATTCCAGTATAGGAAGCTCTGGGAAATGCATCTAAGTCATGATTACTAAGACATAATCCAGGTATGCACTGATGTAGTACCCCTATGGCTGTCGGTTTCTTCCCCTTCCCACAACCATTAGCTGAGGATAAAGAAGTTATGTAATATTTTTCTTTCAAAACATGTTATATTGAAAAAAGCACAGTGTTTGAGATTCTGAACATCTGGGGCCATCAGTAATCACTTGTGTAGCTTCCCAGCTGAGAACATGTCATTTTACAGCTTCCACAGGATGAAGACAACAGCTGTCCTGCCTATCTGGTAAGTTCGAAGTTTTGTTTTTTATTACTCCCTTTAACAAACCCAGTGAGGGAGACAGTTGTTTGTAGCTCAGATGTGTTGGGGGGATGCTTCGGTGTGGTGTCAGACCTTAACGTACTTTGCATCTGCTCATGCCTAAAGCTTTTCCAGCTAGGGAAGACAGTAACTTCTTAATTTTGCTTTCGCAAAATTGAGATAGGTTTCTGTCCTTCGCAGCAGAAAAGCAGCCCGAGTCACTGGTGGTTGGCTTCAGAACTCGGACACTTGCTTCATTAGAGGCCAGAATCGGAGACTCACAACTGCAAGGCACCATAAGAGTCTCTCACAGAGTGCCTTCTGGGTCCACATCAGGGGCTTCATCAGAACCCAAACTTGCTTGTGACACTCAATGCTTGTGCCACCCACCAAGGGAGGTGACAGCAACACTGAGGTCATACTCTCCAGCTCTCCACAGGTCTGCCTCTCTAAATCTCAGCCCCGAGAAGAACCTCCGGCCCCCATGGGAACCACTGTGTGACCGTAGCATTCGGAAAAAGAACGAGTCCCCATGTTATCATGATTCAAGACTGTCACTTGGGGACACAATGCGTGTGCTCACGTGCTGACGTTAAGGATTCTGCTGGGCCTGAGGCAGCAGAGAAGGAGTCTCAGGGATGTGAAATCAGACTTCCTTGTAGTAAATTAGCACTTAACAATCTTGTTCTTTGTCAGTTGAGAAGGACTCATCTGCTGCTGATGGATCATTTACGACACTAAATACCTTTGCAACCCTGGGTCCTCTTGCAATGGACATTAATGATTGACACTGGCAGGATGATCTGAGTTATACATTACTCAGTAATTAAAGTTTTCTTTTTCCCTGACTTCTGTGACTGGACACATAGTACTTAGTCTTTCCTCATCTCCATTGTTTTTGAGTCCGGAAATGGCAATAATAACAGTCTCGGTATTTTTGAAAGAGCCTAGTTTCAACATTAAGCAACTTGGCACTGACTTTGTATTAGGTGCCTGGCAAAAAATAACCAGCTTGTAAAACCTGATGAACAATAGTATTTGCCCTGATCTTTTTGATAGATAGGAAGTCAGATTTGTCAAATAATGCATAATTTTTTTTACCAACCTAACCTTAACAATTTTTTTTGTGCTTTTGAACAACGTCATCTCTTCCATTAACACTGAAACAAGAAAATATAAACATTCACTAAGAAAATATCATCCCCAAAACCCGGTTTCTGTAGAGTTAAATGATAATTGTACATGCATGCACACATTGGGAATTGCTTCTGTTCATGCATGCTTGATTTTTTTTTAATGCTTTACTTAGGTTCATGGCCCATGTGAATACTTACCAAGAATCTACAACCCTTGATAGTTGTATGTCTAAAACCATGTTCCCATGACAGGGATGAATTCCGTCCATCAGACACAGGCTATTTGAGCCATCTCACCTTATGTGCATCAGGAGAGGTAAAGTGTATCTCTGGAACGTTCTAGAGCAGGATGCAGAACTTCACTGTGAACCCGGCCACGACCCTTCAACCCTGAGAGCATCGATGTCTTCATTCTGAAATTATGAATTAATTACACTCCCTTATGTGATTAAAGGAAATAATGTATGTAAACAGATTACTGGGGTGCCTTCGGCAGTGTACTCACAGAAGCCTACTGTGGTTATCACCTATGACTCAGGAATAGAGAAAACAGAGCCCTCGTGGCTTTGTCAAAGTAGATGAATTGTACTGGTACCTAAGTTAAGTCAGCGTTTTTGTTTGTTTTTCCACTGCTGATCAATTTTGTACATGCATACCTGCTTCCCCTGGGAACACTTGACTGTGTCAGGAGACATTTTTGGTTCTGACTTATGGGAATGGGGTAAGGATGCTGTTATTGGAACTAGTGGGGAGAGACAGAAGTGTTTATTTATGTCCGTTCTGCAATGCACAAGACACATCTGCTTCCCCCATCCTCCATCTTTCATTGAGGAGTTTCCCGATTCCAAATGTTGGTCGCGCTGGAGTTGAGAAAACTTTAAGTAAATAGAAAGGAATCCTTATGCAGAGGAGTAATGAACAAATGGTCACCAAGTAACCAGTTTCTCAAGTATTTGTTGCTCCTCTGTCCGAGGTATGAATGACACCATCACCTTCCAGGGTGGAGCTATTCACAGTTCACGTTGCATAGCTGCCTATGTACGTTTATTTCATTCTGACAAGGGCCTGGAAAAGCAGGCTGGATTGGCAGAACCCCCTTCCATCTGCCCCCCCCCCCACTTTCCGCAGAGGAGGAGTTAGGCGGAAAGGTTGACTTTCTCACAGAAACAGATTGTAATTAAACCCAGATGTTCCACCAAGCACAGCGCTTCTGCCACTCTTGTGTGCCCAGTGCTGCATTTCTGTGGGGGAATGCAGGAGGCATTTTCGACACGGTTCCTCCCCACAAATTCTTACTCAGTTGTTAGTGATCACACCCATGGACCGTTATTTATACCTATTGGGCCGTCAAAGATGTGCCTCCCTCCCCCTCCCCGGAGCCGCACAGTGTTGCCATGTAGCTAAACAGAAACCTGAGGATGTCTCTGCCTCCCAAATCCTCTGCAACATAAATGTAGTAACTCATCTGCAAAGCAAGGGTGCTACCCTTTCTTTACACTCTGTACTTTCAGAGCATATGCCGTCATGTTCCTTTTCCCCATCCAGTCCTCCTACAGAGCCCAGATGGTGCCTGGCCTGCTCCATCAAACTTCTGAGCTCCTCTGCTTCCTTTTCATGCCCATCCTCGTTCAAACGATGGAGTGTGAGGAGCTGAGGTTTAACTGATAGGGTGTTTGACTTGAAGTCCAGATGTTAAAATATACCAAAGTGCAATCAGTTCTGGCATGTGAACTCTGTTTCTCTCCGATGAGCGGCTATCAGCATGTCAGCATCTGAGTTAGTCGTGGAGTTCTGGGAAGCCCTGACTTTTAATTCAGATCTTAGGAAAGTTGTGGGAATGTATTTTTTGGGGGTGGGGGAGACAGGAAATGCCCACTCACTGTAAAACTGCCTAAAGAACAATGTGCTTCCTTCCTTACGCATGGTGTGTTTGTGCCGTCGAATTAGTCTGGCATTATTTTCACAAATGCGTAAGACTGATTTAAGCCCACACTCAGTCATAAAGAAGTTTTAATACTTAAGCTATTATAAAAAAAGGCAGCCCAAACACCAGCTAATAATCTTCTCCACAGAAGAAATAAACAGATTTATGATTAATTTAGTGGATATTTATTATCCAAAGGTTATCAAAAGACTTTTAGAAAATTTTATGAGCTTTCTGATATCACTAAATTTGCTCAGACATTTTTATTCAAATGGATGCAGTCATATGCAGCATGATTATTAGCATGTTGCATGAATATGTGTGTCTACCATCTATCTCCCATCTGTCTGTTTATCTATCTATCAATCATCTATCTCTCTTATCAGCTGGTAGCATAAAATTTTCTAACTGAGGTTTTGGGTTGTTTCCATGCTTATTTCTCTGTGGAACTATACCTTAGAGGAAATCATCGAAAGTTCGGTGATGCTTCGCAGAGAAACAACTTGGAATGATATAACCCCACACTGACTTTCTTCCTGCCTAAGGTCATAGAGAAAAGCAGAGTGTAAAACAGAGTCTTTCCTTGATTTATTTTGACTTGGGTGGCTTTGGAAGTTACTCAAAACTTATGTACTCTATAAAAGACAGAACCGAAAGCAGTGGAAGATGCAGCTTAAGCAGAAACCACAAATGGAACTGTTTTCCCTCCAGTCTACCTCCAGCCCTTGGGGTGGGCTCTTAAGTCAAACTCAAAGCACATCTTCTATGTCTTAGTGTTGTCAAGGCAGGAAGAATGTGCAAGGTGATTTCCCCGGCCGTCTTTCTTAATGTGGTTTCCCTGTTCAAACTCCATTCATATGTTCCCCGTGTTTCAATGAGACCGGAATCCTTAGCATGATGTAAGGAGCCCTTCTGGTTTTGTCTCAGTCTCCTGCCTCAGCTGATACCAGCCAAGCAGGTAACTGTATACTGAGAGCAGCTGCCCCCCTTAGATCTCTGTGCAACGATTGGCCTGTCCTAGACACAGCACTTGGCACAAGTTGCTCCTTTTCAGCATTGAAGGACATCCGGGAAGGCGGGATTATCACCTGAGTCTGCAAAGAACAATGGTGACAGCCTCATTTGTCAGTCTAAGAAACCCAGGCTTGCTAGATTTCTTGTAATATTATAAACCAATTTTTTCGTAGACTGAATTGCTTTGGTAGGCCTTGCTTTTTATGATGGTAAAGGGGACCACATTCTAGCATTTAACATTTGAGTTTAAATAAATGGTATGCCAATATAAAGAAATAAAATAATTTTCTTTTATGACTTCCTTGTGAGTGTGAGTTCATTGAATAAATGTTTATCGAGAATCTACCAAGGTCCAAAATTATAATGAGTTGTGATTCACTTTCTCTGGGGTATGAGGTTATTGGGACACAGAAAATTATGAATGACATGTTAAGAAAGTCAGGAGCAAAATATTGAATGAGAGACATGCAAGAAGAATTCCCACTTTGAGTAAAGTGCTGGGAACTGACTGAGAATGCAATGATTTTTAAGCTTAATCGAAATCTCATTCCCATTTTTCAACATGATCCCAACAATTGATTATTGTTTATAGGAATTATCAGGCATGCAATATACCCCCCCATGCTTCCTTGGCCACTAATTCCTTAAAAAATATTTAAACCAGATTGAGAATACTTAAGATGAAATTTTTCTATGGAATATATATAACAATTCTTATGAATTTCTAGTGAGCCATTTTATCTTTTGGTTCATTGGAGGAAATAAAAGGAAAAAGAAATGCCACTGGAATGGGTCTTCCAGAAAAATCTCAACATTTCAAATCTTCCCAAGTTTCAACAGTTGCTGAGAATTTCAGAGTGGATTTTGACTTCCAGACGTCACACGGGCAGAACGTTCCTGAGCAGGGTTTGATTAAGTAAACTGAGAACTGTGTCTCATTCGAACCACCCATCCATGTTGGCCTTCATCATATTTCATGGCCCATGCAGGAAACAGTCCAGGGAAGGGCATAGTAAGTCCCAGAGCCAGCCTCTTGGGTCAGGCTTCTTTTCTGGGCTTGCAAGAGGGTTCTGGCTCCCATTATGCGGCTGGGACAGTATGATTGTCACAGAGGCAGGGTTCTGAACACCAGTTGTGGATGGAAGATTTCTAAATCATTTGAGAAATATATGTAAAAGTTTTATTTTCTTAAATATAAGTCTAAGCTCCACCTAGGACTTTCGCTGCCCCTTCTTTTGACGGAGTTAACATGTAAAGAGTAATGATTCTTGAGCAAAAGAGAAAGTGGTACAAGACTGAAGGTGGTTTGTAAAGTAAAAGCTTGTTTTTGACAAATTGAAAATGTATATTGACTATAGAGAGGAAAGGAAAAGGATTGTCACCGAGACGAATAAAGATCAATACCGTCATAGTTAAGGCTATATTAGCGAAATGTATAACCAAGCCATGAAATCAAATGAAAAAACAATGGCCTTGATACTCTCCACTTTCTCTTAGAGTCCTTTTCTTTCCTTTTTTTTTTCCAAAGTAGATCTGCTTTGTACTCATACAACTCTTTCTGCCAGTAAGATCCTCCTTTTAACAGGCCACTGAAATTGTAATGAAGAATGAAGTCGGTACATTGCTATCCTTTGTGTGAGTTATATAATATGCCTACTGGATCCCTATGAAGCCATTCTTATCCAATTATAATGAGGCCACCTCCTTGAGGAACACGTTTGTGTTTCATATGACTAATTAATGAAGACTGGAATAATTGATGGTGGATGTAACTGAAGTATACCAGGAGACACTGAAGTTTACCTTCTAGTCACCATTCATCAGTCGTACTGATATGAATTAATTTGATAAAAACAATGGCTCTGCACAAATAATACACATTCCATATGATTAAAAAGATTATAATTATAATTAAATATTATAATTAAAAAGATTATTGTAGACAGTTAAAAATATCAGTCATTTCAAATAATTTCACATATTTTTGGAACTCAGTGGTCTATTTCTAAGGGTAGTAATGTGGTCTATGAGTCTGAATTCAGTTTATTTCCTTATAAATGGGGGAAGCTTTGCCCTCATTAAACAACAAGTAAGGACTTCACTGATTGTTAGTCCCAGGATCTGACATCCAAGCCAGTTGTAAAGCTGCATACAGCAGTGTGGTTGCACCAGTTGGCCAGCCAGGCCTGTGGGTGTCTGCGTGATGACAGGCCTGAGTAAGCGGAGTTTTAATAAAATTGGCTAGAGGAGAGGAAGGCAGAAAGAAGAAAAACGTAATGATAGAGCTTGTTCTGAGTTATGGGCCTGCCGTTAGAAAGTAATAAAGTTGAGTTAGCTGGGAAGCAAGAAGGGGAGGTGGTGACTCCTTAGCCCTCACAGGATTTCATAAGCATGATCTTACAGTCTATGCTTTGAAAACAATGGGAGAGCAGAAATGGCTCGCCCCAATCTCTTGGTCTCAGGCCAAGTGTTCTTGGATGAAATTAGCCTTTTTCTTCCGCATTTAAAAACTTTACTTTTTCATTTAAATACCCCTCTTTTTTTTTTGCCTGCCTCACCCCCCTTTTCCTTCACTCCCCTCTCTCCTTCCCTCTCTCACTTTTTTCCCTCCCTCCTCCCTCCTCCCTTCATTTCCCTACCCTTGTCTTCTCTCCCCACCTATCTGCTCTCTGCTCCCTCTCCTCCTTATCCCTCCCCATCTCTGGCTCTTCCCCTAACTCTCTTCTCTTCCCATCTTCCTCCTTTCCTATCTTAACAGGGCCCCCCTGTGTAGCCCAGGCTATCTTCAAGCTAGTGACTCAGCTCACATTTCTGCTATTATAACCATATCTACTTTTCCTAACCCCACACACAACTGTAGCTTATACATATGTGGTTAATGGAGGTCACAGAACCTCTAAGTAGAGACCAGCCTGCTGCTAGACAACCCAAGTATTGTCACTCAGATACTGCACATAATATCAAGCCCTCATGTTTAAAATTATGACCTTAACTCCGGTTTTCCTGAATTGTTCTTTTCCTTAGTAAAACCTCGTCGATTTATGTAGCTACAGCTTCGAAGAAGATCGTCCAGCGTAGCATGTTGCTTTGTCACAAGTCTCATTTTGAGCTACTGTGTGTTTTTCAATCTGAGGCAAGCAGAGTGGCTATGGATGGCATCAATCTTTCTGGTCTTTTGTCTTCATCTTGATGAAGGGTGAGGGGGAGAGATAGGTTGAGTTCCTGGAGCCGCCTTTCATTTCAGTACAAAGATAATGGCTAAGCCTTTCTGAAGGGTCTGACTTTCGCTTTTTGAAAATGGCCCAGCATGGGAGTCAAGGAGACTTTGCATCAGTTATTCATGGGGATGCACAGAGCCACAACAATAGCTACCTTGTTGAAAGAGCTAAGCTCACCTGCTATGCTAGGTTCTTATCTGAATGACTGTGGCCATGGGAAAGGCAAGTGCTGATTAATACCAACACTCAAACACAAATACTCTAACCCCCCCTACAAAAAAAATGCAAAAGCTTGGATCGCAGGTAGTTCTTACAGGGAAGCGGGAATGTAAAAATGAAGATTTTTTTTTAACTTAAAAATTTTATTTTTAACAGAGTAACTTAGGAGGGGGGAAAACAGAAGGCATTTTAAATGATTCTCCTTACTTAATAAGGTAAAAACAAAAATAAAAGAGAGCACTAGAGATAATATTCTACTTAATTCAGAATCTGAGATGTTAAATCAGGTAATTTGCATGAACTTCCAATGCTTGGTTGCTCTCAAATAAACCCCAGCTTAAGGATGGGGCAAGTGAAAAGTTCATACATTCCTGCTGATTCTGAATTACATATGGTTTCTAGAACTAAGAACAGCGAACACAAAGAGCTGTGTTCTGGCTCGTGGTGGTTGAAACTGACTGTTAATTTTTTTTTTCCAGATCAGTTTACATAGTGTAATGCTACCTTTATTTTTATCTACTGTTAAGCTTAATTCACCCAGCAGCAAAGGATCTGAACTGGTAACGTCGTCTCGATAACAGATAAGACAGGGTCACATGGCGGGAATGGGGGCTTCCTCCGCTTTCTAAAAAGAAACGTTTGAAGCCAGATGCCGATTCGAAGTCATGTTTGGACCTCACCAGCCTAAGGCACAGTTTATAGCTCAGTGACGACAAAGAGAAATTATTTCAGGCTGAGAAAGAGCTTCTTCTGTAAGATAAAGACAACTTCATTTGTGGGTAAATTGCCCTACGGAGGGGATCTTATAACCATGTCAGTTACTTTCCTAGTCATCAGATGCGTGCAACGTCTACATTGAGCTAGTGGAAGACGGGACCATAAGGGCATCTGTGACAGAGATGTGGGAAGATGTGCTGCCCATCCTTCAAAGCAAGAGCTGCGCAAGGGTTAGATTCTCAGTGCCTTTATGAACTAGGTAAGCAACTATGCCAGCTCTGTTTTCCCGTTGTGTCTTCGTGGATCTAAGGTAAGATTGCTGCTCATGATTATCCTTGAGAGGGCAACAGTACCTGTGGATTTGAAATATCTCATTAAGTTGCCCCAAGAGGGACCATATCTGGTTCTGTGTTTTACATGATGTTTTAAGGAGGAAAAGGACCACATTATTTCATAACATCCCTTCTATATCGTGACTATTAGAATGGCCTTGCCCACAAATGTGCTTGCAAAGTTGTCTTTCATGTCCTCTCATGACCTGCTGAGGGAGTGAGAGCAAACACTTTCAGTAGGACAGTTCAGGTGTCTTTGGCAAAGACCAATAGATATGTAGATATAACAGTTTTTTTTGTGTGGATGAGAGGGTGTCTGCTACATTAGGAGAAGATGTTATAGACAACAGAAGAGTGAACTCTTTAGATATACAAATAGCTGGCAGGGTGTTTAGCTTAAAGGGAGACTCAACACACAGCTGACATAATTTTGGGTGACTCCGTAGAGCTAAAAGAAACATTGAGATATTCTGAACATGAGGTCATCGAAACATCTAATGACCACGGATTTTGTAGAGGTGACCTGTTATTTTTTTGCATGTCATGCGTATATCATTAGCTAAAAAAATTAATTCACTAGAGTGTTTTTGGCTGTTAACTGTGATAACTTGGTTACTGAACCATTCCTTCCCATTGCATCATGGGTTTCAGAGAGACATGACATAAGAAACAGGCAGATAATATCACTTCTCTTTTCTTTGTAAAGCTGCTGTGTAAAAGCATTGCTGAGGCCGTTTCCTTCTATAGTTAGTGCACTTGCTATGAAATTAATTGTTATCATTACATTCATTTTAGAATATGGTCTCAATATCTTCCTCAAGTTGATATAAGAATTAGATAGTCTGTCTTCTTTGCTCTGTTGCTTTGACCCCCCAGGAAACTCTAAGATAAATAATGACAAACAACTGGAGTGGTCTCTACAGAATAAAGTAGCTTTCTCATTTATATAAAAGCAATCAGATGGAGCAGAATTGGACATTTGGGTTGCGCGAGTTGACGTGGTCATGACAAGAGCATGTTAAGTCCACACCTCACATGAGGATCAGACTTAGAATGGGTTTGCTCTCTGGGAAACTGACCGATGTCCTGGTGGCACAGTGTTCCCTGATGGGAAGAACCTAGAGGCAGAATTAAGCCCACGTGGGTCTGGATCATGGCTCTCCTGCTTCTTTGCCTGGCTAGTTGCCACACACTCGCATCATTCTCAAACTGTGGTGTTCTATTTGTAAAGGATGGAAAGGGCCTAGAGTAGAGTCCTGCCAAAGGAAGTCAATAGGTAAATAATAAATAAATAATAATAAAGAAAGTTAATACTGACTATTGCTTTTTTTAATGCAATTATTCACTAAAATATAAATATAATGTAGTTAATAGTGTTAAAATTTGAAAGCAGATATTTCTAAATGATCCTTCAACGTATAGAAGAGATAATAATGGACATTTTATCTTTGACTAGCGAGATGATTTTATAAATATTTCACTGTGCACATTGAGCCACTGAAAGATTTAGCAGGTTTTTTTTTTAACCTGTGTGATATGGAAGCCCAAGATATGTGTAAGATTTCATTCTATGATTAAGATCATTTTCATCAAAATGCTAAAACTAGGATTAGTATTTTCATAGATAAAATATTAATAATCCAACTTGACAAAAGCAGTATGATTAGCTGGTTATGATTAAGAAATAGTCTACAGCCTCAACGTTCAGAAGGTTCAGAAGCTGACTTTCACTGATTGCATGTCTATAGGTAACTCCATCTACAAGCTTGAAAATATGCTTCTTTCTAGATTCAAAACTGACTTTTACAGATTGCATGTCTATAGGTAACTCCATCTACCAGTTTGCAGATAGGCTGTTTCCTTAAGCTTTGCTTGCAACTAATTTGTGGTGTAGAAGGTCTTTCTGTTTATGTGTTCTTTCATTGGTTAATAAAGGAACTGCTAAAAAAAAAATAAAAAAAAATAAAGGAACTGCTTCAGGCCTATAGCAGAGCTGTAGGGGAACAGAGCTAGGCAGATAAAATTAAATGGAATGATGGGAGGAGGAAGGCAAAGAGAGACACCATAGAGCCACCAGAGTCATGCCGAATCTTTCCCAGTAAGCCACTGCCTTGTGGCGATATACAGATGAATAGAAATGGGTTAAATTAATGTAAGAGTTAGCCAATAAGAAACTAGAACTAATGGATCAAGCAGTGATTTAATTAATACAGTTTCTGTGTGATTATTTTGGTTCTGGGCGGCTGGGACAAACAAGTGGCCTCCTTCTTATTACAAACTTGTTTGGAAGTCAGAGTGAATTTTCTATATAAAATATATTTAAAAATTGTTGATTCTTTTCAGTTTATCCCCTTTTCACAACCAATTTAGTCCATAACAGTCAAGCTGAAGGGAAGTGTTTTCAATAGAAGACAGAAAGCAATACTCTGGCAACACATTTTAGTTCTAAAGCTAATATAATAAATTTAAGAATACAGAACCTTTGTAATATGTTCTAATTACTTCCCCTTATATAGCCTATCATCACAAAAGATTGAAAGAGAAAGAATTCCTTAATTTATTTTGAATGGGTTTAATTATGTGTGGGGAAGAAGGCTGAAGGGAACCTCTGTGGAGATCTTCAATGGAGAACTCCAGGCCTTTTCAATGATCCCAGAGGTTCAATTCAATATGTACTCTTTAGTAGAACCCAGCCTCACTGAGACTTTGTGCTACATAGTTCTCTGAATACAAGGTTGACCACAACACTGTCTCAATGGGCCGAGTGTGAAGTTCAGAGATGGAACACGTGCTTAGCATCATTTAAGATTACCTGGGCAGAGAGTCTTCACTAGGGCTTGTTTAGATCCTATTGACCAGTGTGTGTGCTCTTGGAGCTCTATCTTGATAACCTTAGCCAATATGAGAAGACTCAGTATAGAAGCAGATGGCGCCGTTCTCTGGGGTTATGTCTTGGGCTGAATAACAAAGGAGAAAGTGAGCTGAATGCAAGCACGTTTATTCCTCCTCTCTCGTCTCTTGACTGTGGATGTGACTGGTCTCTTCAAGTTCCCAAGGCCTTGACTTCCCCACTGTGATGCTCTATAGTCTGTAATTGTGAGCTAAAATAAGCCCTTTATTATAGGCAGAGTTTTCTGTTGGGACAGATCAGCTCTGTTCTGCCAGCCACTTTCCAAATAACCACTCAGAGCTGTAATATTAATTTTAAATGCTCAGCCGATAGCTTAGGTTTATTACTGACTAGCTCTTAACAGCTTAAATTAGCCCATATTTCTTATCTAAGCTCTACCATGTGGTTCATGGCTTGCCACTTCATTTTATACACATTTTGTTTCCTCTGTGTCTGGCTTGTGATTCCTCTGACTCCACCCTTCTTCCCAACATTCTTTCTGCCCTCCCCCAAAGCCCACCTAGTTATCGGCCAATCCGCTTTTTATTAGCAATGAGGGGAGCACATCTTCACAATGTACAGAAGGGTGATTGCACAGCACTTTCTCCCTGAAGTTTCTTTGGTCGGGGAGTCTTATCACCATGGCAGGAAATGAAGCTAGGACAGCATGGATGAAGTCATGAGTTTGATTCCCAGCAACAAGGCATAAGAAAAGAATACTATCATTACACTCGCAGACCAGTGAATTTAAGTCCAACTTCAGACCACAAGGGAATCTAAACTGCCGCAGGGTAAACAGCAGAGAATTGCATGACTTATCCTGTTAAGGAAGTATAGAGCCAGGTAGTCGAGGGCCAGTGAGGGTTCCGGGTTCATCTCTTTGGTTCTTCTGCTGCCTATGGCTTCTTTTTCAAGATCATTTGATGATCTATGAAAGGTTCTGCAACTGTAGCCATTGAGTTTGGATTTAAAACAGCTGAAGGCAGAGGGAAGAAAGACTGGACATACTCCATGTGTGTGTGTATGTGTGTGTGTGTGTGTGTGTGTGTGTGTGTGTGTGTGTATGTGTGTGTGTCAGAGGTTAATGGTGATAGGTATCTTCCTTAGTCATTCTATACCTTATCATTTTCCCACATCGTATATTTTGAGACTTTATACTAAAACTAGAGCTCATACATTCAGCTAGAAGCCTAGGGACATATCTGTCTCTACCTGCTGGGGCTGAGATTACACAGGTAAGCACCACAGAACGTAGCTCTTATGTGAGTATTGGGGCTTGAACTTATCTTCATGTTTATGTAGCAAGTACTTTACTGATAGTAACCTCCTTATCCTTACATACTTCCCATTTCAAAGGAAAGTGCAGGTCACACATAACTTCTGTTTCCCATTCATTTGTCTAGATAGAACTTAGTCAGGAGATCACTTGTGTAGGCAAGAAAGACAGGGAAATGACCTTTGAACTGCCTAGCAGTGTCTCTAGCTAAAATTCAGGATTCTGTTTACTACAAAGTAATGAAAGAATAGATTTGTGGAATAGTCAAGTCTGTGTAGCAGCCATAAGGCAGTTACAACATAGAAATTGATTAACAGAAAGAAAGAATTAGGAGCCTGGTCACTAGGAGTGAAGGATGGTCACGCACAAAGGACAATGAGAGAGCAAATGCCTTTCAAGGTGTGGAAATGTCTCTGTGAGAAAGACAGAGACTCAAGGTGCCTGTGGCGGTGCATCAGACACGAAACCCTCTGTAGCTATTAAACATTATATGTCGTTAACACTGAGGCTGAGCACAAAATATGAAAGCCTTTGAAAAGAACCTAAGAGCCTCCCTGGAGATGTCCGAGTGCCCTGAAGGAGCTCAGGTCCTTGGTGGGGAAACAGATTTAAGGCCATCGAAAAGGATCAGGCTATTCTCTTCCTGCTGGAGGCAGAATCTTGTGGTGGCAAGGGCTAAGGATAGAAACAAGCTGCCTAGTGTTGAATATTAACTTTGTTCTTTACTTGTGGCTTGGGTTGAAGGAAAATAATTCATCTTTTTGAAATTCAGTCTATACTCATTTGTAAACAGGATAATCATACTCTACTTCTATTTATGAAGTGACTGGACATTTTCTGACATATAGTTTATACTAATAAAGCAATTTAAAATCTAAACTCATCACTCTCTTCACAGTGCCAGTGGTTCAAAATATTGCATAAAAATTTACCTCTGTGTTCCCCATTTCCCTTTTCTGTCATACTTGCTGGGAATAAAAGAAGGTTCTTCAATGGCTACATTTCATTAACCGTACTAAAAAGGACCTTGCAGACTCTAGTTTAGCAAGGATTCAGTTAGATGCTAGGCCAACATCTTCTGTTCTTCTCAGATTGTAATTTGTAGAAGGGTGGGCGTTCCATACTTCCCTTAAAAAATGGGTGGGTATAAATTTGAGTTTGGTACTGCTACTTTCTTTGCATGCTGCTAAACTTTAACCTTGGTAAACGGCTGTTTCATGCATCACAGGGGATAGCCTTGTCCGAGAGTAGTGACGAGAACTAAATAAAGCAATTGACACCCATTGCTTAGTTTTGTGTTCAACACATGCTAAATGCCCAATAAGTCACGACCACAGTTATCCCTAGGGTTGAAGACATCATGATGCAGGGCAGATGGATTGTAGTGCCAGTTATCCCAGCCTTCTGAATGCCAATCATATAGGAGCAGTGGGCATCAGTCCCCACTACGTAAAGATGGATCCATAAGTCCACTTTGTGGAGGTAAGAGGAGAAGGCAATGGGAGAAAGTCTGGTAACCAGGAAGTGAGCTCTTAGCTGTGTCTCCCTTATAGATTATATGCTTCCAACCTCAACTCAACTGGAATCCAAATGCTTCCACTGATTTTGCTTCCCATTCTTTTTTCCTTTCTTACTTTTCCCTCAAGGTAAGGTCTCAAGGGGCTCACGTAGCTCAGGGTTCAGATGTCCTGTGTTGCCACGGTTGACCTTGCTCTTTCATTTCTGCTTCTGCCTCTCTAGTGCTGGGGTGACAGGCATGTGCCATCACACCCAGCATGGATCCTAATTTCCAAAGAACACTGTTGTCATATGCAATGATCAAAACTGAGATTTGGCCAGGCTGAATGTCCGATCCCTTGACTAAGTGGAAACAACCATGTCCATGAAATGTTCTGTGAAAACTCAGTGCAGAGCTGGCAGAATGGACCAGCATGTGAAAGTCGTGTTTCAACTTATTTCTTGGAATTTCTGGGCAGAAGTGAGAATCTCCTAAATAATAACACATGTTAACATAGCCATAATCAATTATTTCAAAAAAACAGAAAGGGTCCCCTGAGACCCATTTATCCAAACTGGATGGAAAATTCCTAGGAAAGTCTAAGAACTGGGCTGATCAGCTCTGTAAATGCTTCAGCTTTTTGAGACTGAGGCCCATAGATCTTGGTGCTATACAATTACCAAACTCCTAGTTGACACCAAATATGGGGTCTGACGGTGGCTATGAGACTCCAATGCTGTAGGATGAATGATTACAGTTAGTTGATATGTCTTTTATGGAACTGTGTGTCTAGAAACATGCATCATGATGAAGAAGGGCCAAAAGCAGGATGTTGTCTGAGGTTTCTGTCCTGCCTGATTCCTGCAGTCATTAAGTCCCAAAAAATCACACAGAAGTATACATTAGTTATAAACTGATTGGCCTAGTAGCTCAGACTTCTTATTAACTCTTATAACTTATATTAGCCCATTATTCTTGTCTATGTTAGTCACGTGGCTCAATACCTTATTTGGTGAGGCGGTGACATCATGCAGATTAGGACTTCCTTCTTCCCTGAATTCTCCTGTTCTCCTTGACCCACCTCTACTTCCTGTCTGGTTGTCCCACCTATACTTCCTGCCTGGCTACTGGCCAAGCAGCATTTAATTAAAATGTAATCGACAGAATACAGACCATTATCCCACACCAGTAGGCAATGTTCTTTACCTGATAGACCTACACACACACTGGCCTCGAGGGAGAGTCTTGCTATTTTCAATTTTGCTTTTTGATTCATTCTAATAGTTAATTTTTGGGGGGGGGAGTTAATACCCTTATATTAAACTTCAACTCAATTTTGTAGTTTAAAGTAAAACTCTTGATCAAAACTCTCAATCACTTCACAGAATTTTGTTCTAAGTGGCTTAAACAGCCCCCCCCATATCATACCTGTGAGTTATTTTGGCAAGCTAAATTAAAGCAAGGTTTTGTAATCCTTGCTTTCACAGAGATGACTTCGAAGGCCTTGTATATTTTTGTACAGAAACTAAGACAAGTGGGATCTGACCAGCGTACCTGAACTTTGAATGACTCCTGTTAAAAACAAACCAACAAAATTTAAAAAAAAAAATCCCAAAGCAAAACACCAATGAAAACCCAAGAAAACCAAACAGCATGTTGAACTATCTTTGGAGTTCTTGTGAAACAGACAGGACAATGATAATATATGATATGCTGCTAAAACTGGGCAGAAACAGCTTGAGTAAGCCATTGTAAACCGCCAATGAAATAAAAAGGTAACAATTTCTACAAAAGGATCATTTCATTTGGGGGCCAAAATTATAGCTCTGCAAGGGTGTAAGAAGTTCACCAGATGGGAAGCTGCCTGCATTTGCAGCCATATATATCTTTCTCTTCTGAAAGAAAGAGGCATTTGTTTCTTGACATGTTATCAGGAAAATTGTTCATTTTTATTCTCCGTCTGTCACTCAACGTTGTCACTACATTTAGTGGCTATTTATTCTGCACATCGTTCCTACCTCTAATAGTGCTGTCAGCCTGTCTGGTATTCACATGCCAGCAACACATTTCTTTATACTTCAAATACGACTTCTGCAAAGTAAGGTCCTCCTTCTGTTCTGTACTCCAACCCGGTAGTCTCTGGGAGAAGTTCTCATCTACTCGTCCTCCTTTCTGTTTCTTGTTGCTATTCAAAAATGTGAACGGGTGATAGCCCCTCGAGGAGTTGTGTCTTGTTTTCAATTGCTTCTCAAGTTGAAGAACTCAAGTATGGTGACACGGTGTTGAGCATCCATTGTGCCTTCCCTGGGACAAACGGCATCAAATTCAAATTTGAGTGGGGCAAAGGAAACGTGTAAGTTGGCCTGTAACTCTTGACATCACAAATGGTTCAATGGAGCTGGGCAGTGGTGGCGCATGCCTTTAATCTCAGCACTTGGGAGGCAGAGGCAGGTGGATCTCTGTGGGTCAAGACCAGCCTGGTCTGGAGAGTGAGTTCCAGGACAGCTAGGGCTGTTACACAGTGAAACCCTGTCTCTAAAAACAAAAACAAAACCCAAAATGTTTCAATAGACTGAGCTCAAAAGTAATTATTAAGAAACTGCAAAAGCAACTTTCATCACGCTTTTATTTCCATATTGGCTTCAGTGCTAAGCTAACCATGCCCTCAGCATAGGCTTAATAGGAAAGGTTGAAATCCATTAAATGCATGATTAATTCGCATCGCTTTCCCCAAAGCAACTCAGAACAAAACTTAAAAAGATAAAAACTGAGTAAATAACAAAGCTAAACCCAGTTTTTGAATGCTTCTTTTACTGGCAATATGATACAGAATTATAAATGCTTTTTAAACTTCTCTAGCCTGAAGAACATCTTGATGGGGGAGTGAAAATTGAAGTCATTACATACAATAGAGCTATTTACTGAGATTGTGCTGAAAAGATTTTCATTAAGATTCCTAATTTCAATGTTTAGAATAACAATCTATTTACCAAGAAAATATTAACCGACACAAGAGGAAAAGAAAGATTTTGACGTAATTATTTGAAGCAATCATGATAATACTCCAAAATGTCCTACCTACATGAACTTCAAAGCAAAAAAAAAATGCCAAATGGCTTTAGAAGTTTTGCCTCCAAAAGAAACCTTTAGTGTTGGAGTTCATCTTTTTGTGGGATAAATGCACCATGATACATTCTTGTAGTAATTATTTTCTAGTTTATGATTACTGAATCTAGTCACAAAATATGCAGTCAAATAGGTCCAGAGAGGCAAAAATCTATCCACAGAAAGACAATGACTCCTGAAGAATTTATTTCTCCCCATATAAATGATGGCCACATTATTGTGATCCCGGAGAGAGCCTGTAATTGGGTAAGGAGACAAGGTCCAGGCCCAGCTTGCCCAGTAAAAAGTCTCCTGGCCGCATTGTGTTTCAGTTTTTCACATACAAAGCCAATTACACCAGATACTTCCTTTATTCCTCTCCAATTCAAACATTTTATTTAACAATTTGGTACTTGATTTACACTGCACACAAGCATGCGGGAGTTCAGAAACATGGTTTTAAAGTTGATCCTTTTTGATGCAGAGAAGAAACAAGTTGCAGTTCACTGTATTAAGCTCACATGATGATAACGGGAGCATTTCCAATCCTGGAACTAAAACTGTATTCTGTATTAGCTGTTGGAGTACCTCTGGAGACATTCGGGATAACTATTCTTTCTGAGCCAGTTTTTCAACCATGTCCATGTTGACGTTTGGGGATGAATGTTTCTGTAGTGTAGAGTGCTGTCCTGTGCATTTCAGTATGCATACTAGTTCCTGTACCTATCTACAAGGCACCACTGCCATCCCTTTACCCTACAGTACTGCAACTAAAATTATCTTCCCATTAATGGTGCCTAACTAGAAATTAATCTCTAAGAGAAATTAGTCTTCTTTGGGCTCCTATTCTGCCCTGTTCTGAAGGTACCAGAGTTTTGATACACAAATATGTTTGAACCAGATATCCAAAGTCCATTGTTCTTGAATATAGTTCTATGAACAGAAACACTACCAGTAATATTAGCTATTATTATACTTTAATAAAGGTGGACTATATATTTACTTAGGTCAGGCATTACACAATCTAAGTTTCCTGAATTTAGCATCAACGGCGTAAACTCCTGCATTACAGAAAAGATAATATCTCCATAATATATCGATATAATCTCTATGCCCACGGGCTTTCTTTTCTGGCGGGGAGATGTACAGTCCACGAGTGTAAAATGAGCATTCGAACATTTACAAAGTCAGAGGGTGGTGAAGAGAGCCCACGTGATGAGACCAGAGAGTGAGGGACTGAGAAGAAATGGGGAAGAAGAGGTCCTTGCTGTGGGAGAGGTGCCACAAGGCAGAGGCAGGAGGCTTGCTGTGGGTGCGGAAGAGCAGATGAAGCGAGGATGTAAAGCAGCGGATGAATCTGAGGAAGGTGGTGGGCGCAAAAATATCATCCCAGCAGGAGGAGTACACTCTGCAGATTTGATGAACAGCATGGTGACTAGAATTAATAGCAATGTATGCTGGAAAATTGCTAAGTGAATGGAATTTAAATGTTCTCACCACACACATGCACGTGCAACCCCCCCCCACGCATATGCACACTCACACACATTGATGAGGACATGAGGTAATGACTATGTTAATCAGCTCAATTTAATCATTTTGAATGTATAAACATCTCAACGTACTGCACTGTACCTTATAAATATATACACTTTTTATCTGTAAATGAAAATTTTAAAATGAAAAGTCAATTGTTTTTTTTAGAAGACTGTACGAGGACCTTGTAGAATCCTGACATTTCACTGAGGGTTTTAGGGTAATTCTGTGTGTAAGCGGCAAGCAATCCTGCATCTTAAGAGGGGCAGTGAAATAAAAGGGTGATCCATTCCTATGGCAGGAGCTTTGAAGGCTAGTGAATGAAGATTTGAAGTGGTCTGACTTCTTTTCTCTTTCTGATTAAAATGGTGACTAGTACCAGCATGTAGAGCTCATCCTACCTTACAAACAGCCATGTCCGAGACCAGATCATTCTTGAGCGAGCTCACCTGTTAAATGCTGCCTGTACTGCTGCAGAATGTTGACAGATCCACCTGCCCCGCCAGTTGAATAGTGCAGACAGCAAGGCCAGTGTTACTCAGTGGAAGCAACCCCGGAGAATTCTGGCCAGAGCAAGAATATTGGATTCACATGGACTTTGGGTTGAATCTAATGCCAAAGGGTACTATTTGGATGATCAGTTGCTATTTTTTCACCTGTAAAAAATGGATATAAAGACAGTTTGGGTAGAATCAGAGAAACAGCAGATATTTTAGGAATAATTCAATATATCTTAAAAATACCAGAATGTCTGGAGTTTAATTTTTTCCATTTTGGAGGGAGGGAAGGGAGTACCAGGTATTGAACCCCGAGTCTCATATGCACTAGACAAGCATTCCACTGGCCTGAATTTCAGGTCATATTTGTTTTTACTTTATATTGAAAGACAAGATCTCTCTAAGTTGCCCAGGGTAGCCTTGAATTCCCTCTGTGGAACAGGCAGCCCTTGAAAAATGAATTCTTCTGCCTCAGCTTCCTAGGGGGCTGAGATTACAGATCTCTACAGCCTGACCAGAGTATCTTATATTTTAGTAAGGACTCTAGAATTGTAATTTTATTATTATCCATGATACCATGCAAATGCTTTATCTTGGTCCCTTTAAACATCGACTGTAATCCTCTTAAGGCTGCCTTTTGTATGTAAATATATATTATGAATACATAAAATGGAAAAAAATTTTAATGAAATTTTAGAAGAAGGAAAGTGTAAGTTGTGGAGTCGATATTAAGGGCTCAAGGTTGTTTTTAATGTAAACCAAATACCAGATAAAGAAAAGCATGTGCTAAGTTTCTGGGAAGGATTATGGGGAGGTCAAGCCAGATACCTGGAGCGTAGGTCATGGCCCAATGAAGACAATCCTTTCTGAGAAAGCATGCCGTATTTGGAAGAAGTTCACAGTGTTGTTGGTTCTT
Organism: Myodes glareolus; assembly: GCF_982192425.1. Lineage (NCBI taxonomy): Eukaryota > Metazoa > Chordata > Mammalia > Rodentia > Cricetidae > Myodes > Myodes glareolus. The sequence goes on from NC_142051.1 coordinate 31,489,498, forward strand.
GGAGTGCTAACTTCTCTGTTTGCTTTCCTATATCTCCTCATTCCTTATCCAGGGAAACAGGAAAAGGGATCACAAACAGTTCAAACACATCCTATCTCTTCCGACTTGGGAAATGGGTAGAAGGGACCTGTCCTGATCCAAACTGAACTGAAGGCTGTTGCAGGGCTGTTCTTTCCCAGAGATTTCTCTGCGGAAAGAAGAGAGACGGGTGGAGAAGCTGACTATGCAGCAAGCCCTTTCAAGCAGAAACCTAAAGGAGCACAGTTAATCATATCTACTAAGCCAAAACAACTCTAATCTCTGCGGAGGCCGAAGAGAGGAAAGCAGGGTACCTGAAAGAGAAGAGCCTGAATCCATAGGTCATAGAAGTCCCTGGCTTTTAGGAGACTGGATGGATGTTGTTTACCAGACCCAATGGAGTCTTCCTAAGCACGCCTTTCTATGCCCATATGGTAGTCTGTGGATCTCAATTTATCAGGGCAACAACGAATGCCTTCTTGTAAAAGGCAGGCCTACTGACAGTTTTAAGAGATACTCTCTTAAAACATTATGGAGTCTTTCAAACTCTATAATGACCCCAGAACCCTGGTCCTCCTTGACACCTTTCTGTTCTCAGGTCAAACACCAATGCATATAAAAACAATTTTTAAAAATGGGCAGTGTCTATGGTTTGAAGTGGAAGAAATTCTCCCCATCAGTTCTTCTCGCCTCTGCTGACCTTCCTTGGACTTTGGGGATTATGCTAGCATCCTGGAGCTCAACCCATCAGGAGATGGGTTCCTTATCTACTTTATTACCCAGATGTCACTCTGAAACTCCATGTTCACTAAATATGGCATCTTATTATCACAGCAGACACTTTCCAGAGACCAAGCAGGGCCACAAACACCCATTCAAGCATGGTCTTTGTCCGTGTTTTGGAAAGAGCACAGCCTTTTCATTGTTTAATTCTTATCTATGCCTTGAGTTAAGTAAATGTTCTCTGACTTCCTTAAGATTGTTTGCCCAGAAATACAGTGGCATTACTGTATTATATGACAACTCATTAAAGATGACATAATTCCATTTTAGCGTTTTATTAAAGCTATTTTCCATCTTTTTCTTCTCAATGCCCATTATATAAACTTTATAAAAGCACATTGGTCCAAATGTTATTTCTCAGTGAAATACATTATTCTCGTCAACTACAGCTCTGCTTAAAATGAAAGATTGAGATCAACTTAGAGGAAAACTAATGTATAAATGGTTAAACTCATAGTCTGACATATATAACTGGCAGCTGTTAAAAGTAGCATTTTAAAATTGGGCCTAATAATGCAGGAAGGGAATGCTCTACAACATAAAGGAAGAAATCAAGGTGCAAACCCATAAGTAGTTAAAATGTTGGAAGGAAAACACCAACTACTAAGAGTTTATATCTGGGAAAGGTTATGACTGCATTCAATTATTTTTCTTGTAATATTTCTGTGCTTTGCAAACTTCTCATTTTAAGGCATATATAAATTACAGTGAAACTTGCAATCTTTGCTTGTTTCTGATATCATGATATCCTTTCAAGTAGCGTCTGGCTTTGCAGTCTCGTTAGAAAACTCCTCTTCGTTGTTCGCTTGCATTTGTTTTGAGTTTTTGCGGGGAGTGCAGAGTCTCATGTAGCTCAGGCTGGCCTTCAACTTGCAATATTATTGAGCTAGCCTCGAGACTCCTGATCATCCTACCTCAGCCTCTGAATGCTAGTATTGCAAGCATTGTGTGGCCAGGCCTGCTTGTATCTTTTCAATACAAAGTATCTTGTGGCATCCTCATTAGTAGTAGATTTAATTTTGCTTTCTTATCATTTGTGTATCTGGCTTTGTGTGTTTGTAAGCCAAATAAAACAAAGTGAGAGATCTCACATAGAGCCTCTATGTGATAAACAGAAACATTATGTCTTAAAATCGCCATGTCTGAAGAACTAAGCTTTCAGTAAAGAGCTTACAGTAGAAAATCAAAGTCAAGGGTGGTGTAGAAGAGAATGGGGAAGTGTGGCAGATGCTGTTATAGGCATTTTTATGTTATCTCATGTCCTGTGTAGCTTAAAAGGTGAAGAAATGGACACTCAATGCGACCATGGGCCTTTAACAGGATAGTGACTCCAGGCTTCTATAAGGTCTGTCTTCTTCTCTTTGACTTGGTTGTAAATAAATCTATCTGGTAACATGTACACACTCAGAGGACAATCACACAACTAAAACATTGTTTAGGAATGTATCACACAATTAAAACATTGTTTAGAAATGTGTGTGCTCATGCATTCTTATGAGTGTGGCAAATCTCTTCGACTTATAGTGTGTGTAAGTTCCTTGTTGTTGAAGCAAAACTGCATTTATTCCTCTTTCCCTTCTCACGGTTTTCGGTTCACAGTGCTTTCTGCTCAGATTCTTAGTAAGTGCTTTTACCTAGCTGTTACATCTTAATATTTCATACTACTCCCAGAACACTATCGTCTTGGAACTAGCAAAGGCTTGGTACATTTCATTATGTTAGCATAATATGTAAATGGGTAATGGCTAATGAGACAACAAAGATTCCTAGACAATCAAAACAATTAGTTGCGGGAGCCTTGGTTGTGATCTCATGTGATCTTCATAAAATCGAGGAAATGAAATTGGCCTATTTTGCATTTAGCTTTTGGACAAGGGTGTTGTAAGATGCATGTGTTATTAATGCTGCATGCATAACTACTTCTTAGAAGAGGAAGCTTAAGTTAGTAACAGTTTCCTTAGGAGTTCAAGTATAGTCATAGTCATTGAGTTCCCAATACTTTGCTGAAACCAAGATACTTTGGTAAAGTCAGCAAGAAAAGCCTCTGTGTGGAGATTGACAGTGGCAATCAAATATGATATAAAGTATTCGATAAGATCAGTACTAGCAATGTGGAAAAATAGCGACAAACCACCAATAGCACTAAAGCCATCAGAATTTTTCTCGTATGTTTTGTTGTTGCTGATATTATTGAGCTACAAAGGGCATGGCTTTGTAGCTCAGGCTGGCCTTGAACTCAGTGTAGCCCAGGTTGGTGCTGAACTCATGTTTTTCCAACCTCAGCTTCTTAAGTATTGGCCAATCATTATACCTAGCGTATACATTTTAAAACCATGTTTTAGTTAGTAAAACATTACCTGCGTCTTTAAATGAGTTTCCGTATGCATCAGCTGATAAATTACCTGCTTACTGCCCTGGGGTTCTGCCAATTGCAACATGGAACATGAAGAAGAAAGAGCATTTCTTTTACCTTTTTTTGGGGGGGGGGTAGAGGGCATCTCCAAAAATCTAGTACCTTATGTATAACAAAGACAACTAACAATTAATGATAATGGATTGAAAAATGCTTTTGTGGTATAGAGGGAATCATTCTCAAGACACGAGGAATTCTACAAAGTGTTCAGGAAGTTAAGACTCATGGGCAACGGTGGCAAAGGCAGTTGTCCTAGTATTTTCCTGTCTGCCCTTTCACAAGGATTTGCATTGTTCATGAAGTAATCATTCCTGGATTTTGATCCAGAGCAGTGCTGTGCACAAAAGGAACTCAGCTGTCAGTAGTAATTTCAGAATGTATTAAATAATTTATTCGCATTTCTCAAAAAAAATAAAAAATAAAAAACAACTGAGGGAACCCATAGCTCTGGAAATTTTCCTCATGGGATGAGTTGGTGGAGTAAGGACGTGAAGGGTGGATGTGTTCATATTTCACTCTAGCATGGAGACAATTCTCCAGCATAAAGAAAAAGCAGAATTAAAAAAAAAATTCCTCCGAATTCCATTTTTCTGTTTGTATGGCTGTCTGCCTCCAGGCGAGCAAGCCACTTCTCTGAGCCGTTTCTTCTGGCCCAGCTTGGGCTGGTTTCACTTCCCCTGCCCACTGTCTCCTCCTCTTCATTATAATTGGCTTAGCATTCTTTACAACTCTTTCTCTTCCAGCTACCATGGAGGCATTGTCTCCACCGCTGGCTCTGACGGTTCCCTGTGTCAAAGCATTGTTTTCTCTTGACATCTTTTCTCGGGAGACAGAGGTGGAAATAGTTGTACAGAACATAATCTGAGCATGCTAGAAAGACTCCGGAAGGGGTAGCTTTTGTGTTGTTGCAGAGGAAGCATCTACCAGACTCCGAGTCCTGCTCTCTATATTCCCTTGTGCTCCTGAGAGGCTCTTCCTCTGCAGGACGGTGGCCGGTGGCCGTCTGGAATTGCTGTATATGCCTGTGGCTGTCTACTTCCCTATAGCTCAGGAAATAGCCTTTAACTGTAGAAGCATAGGTCAAGATTACATACACGTAGGATGTCATGCAAGAGGCAGATTAAAGACAAGAATGCACATATTATATTTCCTCTTTCCTTTGTTTATTTTAGTATTACTCAGGGTTGTTGGTGGGAGCACTTTTTCTTTTTCCTTTTTTAGTTTTTGTTGTCTTTGTTTGTGTTTTGGCCTCATCCAGGGAGAAGAACATGAAATTTTTTCATTTTAATCTTCACGACCATGTAATATGATGAGAAACCATCAGTGATCACCGAACTGTTATGTTTCCTAAAATTTTTTCAGTGGGTAAATGGCATGAATATCAGGAAATTTTTGAATAGCTAAGGCAGGGGGCTCTGTTTCAATGCTGGATTACATGAAACAACATTTGTGGCTTTGATAACGACATGGAACATAGAAAATAATTTGATTCATATAATGAAAGTCTCGTTCAAGTCCTTTCCCACCAATTTCGTCCCTGAACCAGAAATGCTAATAAGCTGAAAATGGGGGTGTGTGAGCCTTTGCCAGCCCTCGTTTCTTCACTCCTGTGGCAGAAGCTGACGGCTCAACCAAAATCCAGCAGACGACTCATTCTAATTTTTTATTGAATGGAAATGAAATCTGCCCGAATCAGAGCACACAGGCTGATGCAAGGGCCGCAGAGTGTCCTGTTCTTCGTGAACTGCGTATCTGGTCCCTGCATAATCATAGAGTGGCTGGAGATGATTCATCTGAAAGACCTAGTTAAGGAAGGAAGCAAAAGTCAGAGGTTTAAGAGTGACCCGGAATCAGGTGCTGACAGTTGTGTGTTGAAAGGCTCTATGTAAAGCCAAACTTTCCGACCACAAAAAGGGACGTGTTTGGTTCAACATTTTGGTGTGGAGAAACGAGTGGAAAGCTGATCTAAGAGGAAAGGGCCTAGAAATAGTTTTAGCGTTCATGGTTGACACCAAAAAAGCAAAGAACTTTATTGAGGAGATTAAACAAAGAAATGTCAAATTATGCAGTTAATTTGAATTCCCATGTAAATTTGTAGGATTAGTAAGAAGATACGAAAGTTTAGTTTTGATATTCAATAGGCCATGTCATAGGCCCCAAACTGAAGAGCCCCATCGGATTCTGTCCAGGAGATTTGGCGATCCGGGTACACAGAATGTTGAGATTGCAGAATGTTGCTCTTCTTTGCAGCCTCCTCGTGGTGTCACATATGATTTACTCCTTCAGGGATTTCTTCTTCTTTGTTGTTGTTGTCGTTGAACAACATACAATTTTTTTTTCACACTAGGCATTGTGTTAAGTTGAGGGCTACAAAAACCTGTCTCCTCCTCCACTGGAAAATGCACAACTTAGTTTTCCAGATAAGAAAATGAACTTTAATTGTGTAATGCTCCTTAGTGCTGAGACAAAGGAAAAAAAAAAAACAAGAACAACAACTCAGATGCTAATTGAGACTGAGAAATGTATGAAGGTTTCCAGGAAGTACCGACTCATGGGCTGAGCTTTAAAAATAATTTATTTACCTAGATGAAAGAGAGAGGCGTAGAATGTGTTTGATAAATGCGTGGATTCTACATGCAGACTATCTGGATTCTCTCAGGCCTTGAGCCTGTCAGTGATTATACATAACCTTAGGCAAGTTACCCAAGCTCTCGGTCTCTCAATTTCCTCCCTAAGTGGGGACAGTAATGGTGCCATCCTTTGCTCCTTCTAAGGCTGGAGGGACAAAGGCACAAGTTAATATTTCGAAGGGAATCTGAACAATGTGTGCCATAAAAGTGTTATGTAAGCGTGGCGAATAAGGAGGGGGCAGGTATCCTAGGCAGCGGACGCAGCTGCCTCGGTGACCTCACAGGACGTGCACGACACAGTCAGAAGATGACAAAGAACGGCGTGCAGGGGCCATGACTATGGCACATGAAAGAGATAAGGCTGAGGGTTGAAGGCTTTTGTAAAGAATGTGGTTATTATTCTAGATACCAGGAGAAACGCGGAAATATTTTTAAACAAACAAGTGAGAAGATTCACATTTTCCACAGGGCAGCTCTGGTGACTGCGAGGAAGAAGGGAGGCCAAGGAGTAGATCAGGACCAGGTTTCCCATCAGTTACCTACGGACAAGAGTTGGGGGTGGGCATTAAAATGTGGCCTTAGACTCGGAAGATCTCTGTCATATACGACAATTATCTTTTTAATCAGTGTCTCTGAGAATTCTTATCTTGAGAGGACGCTGTGGTTTGAATATGAGATGTCTTTCACAGGATCGTGTCTGAAGTGATCAGTCCCCGGCTGGTGGCGCTATTTGAAGAAGGCGGTGACAGTTTTGAAAGGTGGGACTTAGCCGGAAGAAGTGGTACATTGTGGGATTAAGGATACCATCCCCAACCCCTTCCTAAATACTCTCTGCTTCCTGTGTAGCAGGACATGAACATGACCTTTGAATGGTCACACTACCATGAGACCGCCTCACAACTGGCCCAGAAATACAGACCCTGCTGACTATGGCGAGAACCCCCGGAGACTGTGAGGCAAAAGAAACAATTTCTCCATCAGGTAGTTTTTTGTCAGGTCACAACCACGAGAGAAGCTAAGGCTAAAGAGAGCTCTTTCAAATACTGGATGAGGTGATACTGGTCGCTCTCTAAGTGAAGACTAGTGAGAACTCACACAAACTTGTTGGAGCTTAGAGCGAGGCCTGGTGACCCATGGAATAGAGCCATAGGAGACCACTTGCCATTTTGACTTGGGCGGGTGACCGGGGAGCTCACACAAGGATTCGCAAGAGGAGCGGGTTTGTGTGGAAGGTTAGTGAGATTATATTTTGGCGTGCTGACTTTGGGTATCACGGGGAGAAAGCGCTGCGGGATATTGCCAATGAATGCCTAAAGGCTGGGCAAAGAGATTCTGGGCCGAGAGATAAACCTGGAAGTTAGAGGTTTATATGCAGTAGTTGAAGCTTTAGAAACTCCAGGTCGCCAGCAAGTGGGCAATGAAATCTTATTTTACTGTTTTGCTCAATCACTTATAGAAAAAACAAAAAACAATTTTTTATGGTGGTTGTGTCTGTGTACAGTGTACGTGTGTGTGAGTGTGGGTGTGTGCACAGGTGTAAACATGCCCATGAACCTCCATAAATAAGCCAGAGGAGGACGTTGGATGTATTTCTTTGTCACTTTTCACCCTATTCCCAGAAGCTCCAGTGAACCTGACACTTAGCTATTTTGGCTAGGCTGTTGGCCAGTGAGCCCTTGGGATCTAGCCGTCTTTGTCCATTAATGCTGGGGTTCCAGGCTTTTTCATATGAGTGATGGGATTTAAACTCATGTCTTCATGCTTGCCGGTAAGTACTCTTATTCATGGAAGCTCCTTCTTACCCCACCCCCAACCCAATAAACCACCGCCTTATTAGTACCCCCCCCCACCACCAATTAACCAAGTGTCAGTGCCTGTTTGTGCAAGGCATCATTTTATACACTTTTCTTTCTTGCATAAATGAGACCGTGAAGAAAGTAGCAAGAGAAAAAGAAAGAGCAGGAAAGTGAAGCCAATGGTGAAGAACGTGTCAAATGGAGCCAAGACTCCAAACGAGAGGCCGAGTAAAAAGGGTCTCTTGGCTTTCGTACAAAATAGGTCACTGGTAACTTAGAGTTGATTCCGTTGAGTGATAGATGTGGAGACTGAGGTTGGGCTGTGGCTTGCGGCATTGATGGGTTGTAAGGAAATGAAGGTAATGAAAGAAACGGGGGCATAGATGTGTAAGTACAGAGATGGCCACAAAATCCTCTGCCTGCGTGGATGCCCCTTTGCAATTTCTTCACAGCTGTTTCCACCAAGAGTTAGGACTGGTTTCTTAACTGCAAACTCGACTTGGTCATGTGCTTTCCTGTGTCCAATAGGGGCAGTCATGAAGAAATTTAAGTCTTTGTGTTTTGTGCCTTATTCTTGCTGCTCTCGGGGACCCCGTGATTGCAGTCGGGTCAATAAACTTCTAGACAAGCTTGCAGGCAATCCTTGGCTAGTGGTCTTGTTCACCCCCAGGCAATCAGCAGCAAGAGATAGTCAAGTCATGCCAAACACCAGCCATTGATGCAGCACCTAGCCAATCTACACAGCCACTCCTAGCAGATACATTGCCCAATGAAGACCAGATCAAACCATGTGATCAACAGGGAAGCTTTGTTTTAAGCTTCACTGTGCTGAGGGTAATCGCTTATATATCTCAAGTTAACTAATATAACAAAATATGTTTCGAATGCCATGGATTTCCAGTGTCTCAGTTCTCCTGGGATTTGTATCTGCTTTTGAAACCTTGGACTGGACTAGGGACCTAAAAGATAGGGAGTTAATTTTGGTCTCACCACTTCCTACACTGATGCGGGAGAACTGTCTGTATTCTGTCAATCACATTTTAATAAAACGCTGATTGGCCAGGCAGGCAATATAGGCGGGAAAACCAGACAGGAAGTAGAGGTGATGTAATGAGAATAGGAGAATTCTGGGAAGCAGGGAGGTTCCTCTGCCACTCCTGCGCAGACCACTGAAGAGGCAGCATGTAACTTGCCCAGCTGAGAAAGGTACGGAGCCATGTGCTAACATAGATAATGATAATGGATTAACGTAAGTTATAAGAACTAATAAGTTGTCCCACGCTACCGTCTTGCCAGCAAGAACCATGCGGGACACTAGGATCCTTTTGTAGAGAAGGTTTAATGCGTCTTGAGAGAGAGAGTATAAGCTAACGTGGCGGAGACCCAGGACGAGGTGAAAGGTCCTCTACAATAAGTAGCCTGACCTAATGGGCCAATCAGTTTATAACCTAATGTAGACTATGTGTGATTTCTTTGGGACTTGCCGGTTGTGGGGTACCGGTGGGAACAGACACCCCAACAAGCCGGCCCTCATGCTACACTACACCTTCTTCCTAACACATTGTTCCAGACAGAAATAATAAATCATAGTATCGGACAGTGGAATGACAAGATCATATGGTTTTATATGCCACAATGTAATTTTAAAAATAAACATGTTGAGCAAAGAAGCCAGATGAAAGAAATAAAATACATATTCTCTGTATTTCTCTTTTTATGCAATTCAAGAAAAGCGCACATATTCACGTATATATAATAACGGAAAGCCAATCAACAATTGCTTGGTGATAGATTCAAGAATGAAAGGGTAGACTACCAGGGGCATTAAGAAATTTAGGGGATGATGAATTAATATATCCATTGTCTTGATTATGGTGAAGAATTCATATGTAAATACTATGTGCTTGTGAAGAGCCATCAAACTGTTCATTTTAAAGATGTTCCATTTCATAGTCAGGGCTGGTGACTTTAATTACATATAGGTACATGCCTGCAATTTCAGTGTTCAGAAAGTGAAGACATGAGTATCAGGGTTTAAGGCCACATTTAGATGCATAGTGAGTTAGTTAGAGGCTATCCTGAGTTACCTAAGACTGTTCAGCAACAAAAACGATAGAGCTAGCAAGAAGACTCAGTGTTTAAGAGCACTGTCTGCTCTTCTAGGTTCAATTCCAAGCACCCACATGGGGTCTCACAGCCATCTCTAACTCTAGCTCCAGGGGAAGACAACGTCCTCTCCTGGCATCTTTAGGCACCACACATACATGTGGTATACAAACACAAATGCAGGTAAAACATACGTGTATATAAAACAATCATGAATTTTTAACAAACATTATGTGGTTCGATATACCTTAATTATATCTCGATAAAACTCTTAAAAGAGAATAAGGGTAATGGATAAAATTTTCCAATTGGTTTGTAATTCTCGAAGTAGATGTAGAGTCAAAACAATGTCACAAACTTGTTCCAGTCCTAACTCTCCAGAGCTACATGTGAATATAATGAAGAACTATGAAGACCTGTTTATTACCTGATGTGGCAGAGAAACCTTGCAGCTATATTTCGAGGATTAGACCTTGAGATCAGGAAACTACCTAAGATTGATCGTACAAGCTCGATAATAATTGCATTAGCCCCAATGAGGGAAGAGTCTTTAAAGTTGAGACAGCGAGAGGAGATGGAAGAAGATGGATTTGAAGGACTCAGCCTGCCAAGAAAATGGAGACATGGAGCCATGAGCCCAGAAATAGTGGTGTTTACGATATAGGATTGGACCACTCTTTCAGAAGCATGACAACAGGACTCTTTTATCCTTGCAATGAGTTAAATTTCATAAATAATTCAGAAGAATAAAAAAGAATTTCTTTCCTAGAATTTCTAAAAGAAACTGCCTCTTGCCGTTTCTTGATGAGAAACATAGTGGCCAGGCCTTGATTGAGCTAGAGAACACTAAATTGGTGTTTGTTACCACTGAGGAACAGTTGACCTGTGCAGTTCTAGAAAGTTAATATAGAAAGATTTTGTGGCAAGCAGTTGAAGCTACTGGCAACATAGCTATTTCAATGGTGTGTGTTTCCTAACAGTGAATCCCAAATAATCAAGTCATGGTAGGTATGGTAAGGCCTGGTTACAGGAGTCTTAACTCTTGAGACCTCATTATCTGATCCATACATTGGTGGCATTTTCTTCCAGCTATAGAATCGCCCTTCTATTAAACACTTGTCCCATCAACCTTCACATTATAGTTCGTGGAGATTTGTTGTTTTGTTGTTTTTGTGTGTGTGTTTATGTTTTTAAATTTTATCCTTAGAGAATTTCATTTTCATATAGTTTATTTTGTTTATATGCATTTCTCATCACCATAACCCCACAAATGCCTCTCTGGACGCTCCCTAACACACCTCCCTCGACTTTCCATCCTCTCAAAAAAATAAATCACAGCCCACAAATTAGTGCTGCCCAAATCTATATGGTGCCTGTACAAGAAGACCAACAGGAGATCAAGCTGACTGAAGTTCCAGCACGGGAGGAGAAGGGGCTCTTTGTTTGTATATATGTTTGTTTGTTTGTTTTAACCACCAGCTTCTAAAAGAAAACCGGGTGATTTTGTTGGGCAAAAAAAAAAAAAAAAAATCCTTTAAATTCTTTGGCTAAAATCTGAAAATGGGCTTCTCAGCTGAAATTCTAGTTCAGTTCTTTGACTTAGAAGCTCCCCCGCCTTCTGTGTACTGTTTTGCGGGGTGGCCATGGCAATGATGCACCAGTGGTGACGAGGGAGCAAATCTGCACACATAAGCAGTGGGAATCCTGACCTTTTGATGTCCTGCCTGTGATAATATCGTTGCCGCTAGTTACGCGAGTTTCCTTCCGAGGAGCGGTTTCACACCTGACTTCATGGGTTCCGCGGAAGAAGGCTTTGGTACCATGTCTGGGAAATGACCCAGTTGGGAAAGTGCTTGTCTGATAAATTGGATGAACTGAGTTTGATGTCCAGAACCAATGTCAAGGATCAGGGAATAGTGTGACCTGTGCAGGGAATTTCCAGGGCAATGATTGGGGAGGAAGATGGCAGGTGGGTCCCTAGGAATTACTGCCCAGCCAATTTACCCTCATCATTGAGAAATCTTGTCTCAACGAACAAAACCCGGAATCACCACAAAAAAACCCCAAAACTCAAGTCCACAGCCCCTGTGGAACCACACCCTAGGTTGACCTGTGGTGGCTACATACCACACAGACACACACACACAGAGAGAGAGAGAGGGAGAGAGAGGGAGAGAGAGAGAGATCACCTTTTTAAGTGCTAACCCCATTAAGAAGATGCGGATCACTTTCTGTGGTTATCTACCCCACCCCCCACCCCCCACGCCCAAATCGTTCCTGTTTCTGTTGCGACCAAAGCAGGAAGAGAAAGTGACAGCAATGCTGAGCAACTGGAATTTAGTCCGATGGCTTCATTCTCCTGACTAGAGAAGGGTATGCGGGCAGAAAGTGGGTTATTCTTTCTGCTTTCCTGTCTTTTCAGCTTCTCCCGAATGGCCTTGCGCTCTCCTCTCCCCGGCTCTCTCCTCCTTATCAGTGCATGGCCACGAGCTGGGAGATTCCTAAAGTTCTGTTGTCTCTCAGAACAAAACAGAACACTCCAACCAAATTTGAACAGAACCATTGACAACATTTACAATTCTATTACGTATCAGTTTTCCTGCCTGGCATTTATTTGAGGAAAGGATCTCTCGGATATGAGGGAGTTGGTTTTGGAAAATTAAATCAGACGGGCTAAAACGATGATATGACTCGCAAGAAGAAAGAGGATCATTGTGTGATAGGGGAATTATTTTTGGAGCGCTCATTTTCATGACTCCCAGTGCACAGAGGAGAAAACATATGGACGGTGTTGCTAATTTAGGCCCGTGCTGGCTGCAGGCTCTGGATGGAGGTTCCGCACAACTCTTCTTTGGTCTCCATTTTTGAATGGAAGGTTGCAGGAGACGTTGTCCGAGATGGGAGACCGTGTCCTGCGATCAAGCAGCAGAGTTAACGTAGGGAGTCTTCACCGTGGCTACCAGCAGGTCTGACCTTCACTCTCTGTGTGCCGCGCTTTGTGAGGGGTGGCTGTGTACAGGAGTTCTGCGTGGGCAGCCTTGAGAGTGGGTATTTCATGCCATAGTAATTATCACAATTACGTGGCGTGTTCCTTCTTTGTGGCCTTGAACACATCTTAAAAACACACCCAGAAAGCAGTAGGGTTTTACTTTTCTCTCCCTCTCTCTCTTTCTCTCTCTCTCTGAGAGTTAAACAGTCATGTGTGAATGTATTTTGAGTTCAAGGGAAACAACCAAAGCTATCCCTTGCATGTCTCTATGTGAAGTACGTTCATTTCCTAGCCATGTATTAATGAGATGTTTTTTTCAGTAGAGAAATGAACAGGAGGTGATTTTTTTTGTTGTTGTTTTCAAAACAAGAAGTCCTAGAAACCAAGGTTACAAAGTTGTACGAAAAGAACAGGAAACGTCCCCTTGTCGTGAATGTGAGGTGTCAGCAAATCTGCCGCTGCTGCGTGGGCACAGGTCACTATGTCTGTTGAATCCCCAAGTAGACTCTCTGGCTAAGCCTTGTGCTGCTCACCCATGTCTGACTGCATCCTCCCTGAAAGCAGCCCTGGGAGAAGACTTGCAGGTGCCTGTGGGGATACTGCTTATTTGGCTAAAATATTTACATATTGAAGTTGCACCAGCTTCCATGTGTAGGGCTAAGTTATTACAGGTTTCCTTATGTTTTGATGTAGAAATGCATGCACATCTACCTCCCTGGGTACTAATTCTGAATTTAATATAGAAAAATGGTCTTTTTTGGCTACTTTGGGCTACTTTCTATTTCTAGTAGAGAGGCGTAGGGCTGTCTGGGATTTTGACCTATATATCATGTGGGAATTGAAGCGCCACCCTTGGTTGACAGACTGATGTAAGAAACAGAATATGGAGACTATCTGGGGTCAAGATGGTTGTGCATGATGGTTGTGTTGAGGGCAGTAGAATTTGATTACCTCTGAACTGTTGCCTGAAAGAATCTGGAAGAAGTGATTTTTAAATGGTACTTACTCTATTTAATAATAAAACTCATCAGTCTATCAGTTAAAAATTAGTGTGGTCAACGCTAACCTCCTTGTGGACCTATGGGCTTCCCTGCCTTTGATGTTTATTTCCAGAGTTAATGTTTTTAGTCTTTCATACTACTACTTTTTAAAAACAAATAAAGGGGTTTTGATAGACTCAATTAAAATCACAGTGAAGATTAGATAGATAGATAGATAGATAGATAGATAGAGCCAAAATCTGGAACACAGAGATCAAATGCTGTCCAGGTTACTCATAAGTCTTGCTGGAGGTAATGTGCAATGAATGGTATAGTCATTTGAAAGATAATTTGGTAGTGTCATATAAAATGAAACATGCCTTGATGTATGTTTAGATACTAAGAAACATAATTTAGTTACTTGACATTCTCAGAGAAGTTAAAATGTACACACACACATAACTTGAACATGGGTGTTTATAGTAGATTTGTCATTAGTTTTTGGAAGCATCCAAAATGATTCTAGTTGGTAAATCGGTAAACTGCAGCAAAGCTAGATGATGAATTGTCCTAAAAAGATATGAGCTATCAAACCAGGAAAACACAGAGTAGAAACTGAAATGCATGTTGCTGAGGACCAGTCTGAAAAGGCGGCGTATTGTGTGATTCTGGCTATACTACTCTCTACAAAAAACCAAGTTCTTGAGATTCTTAGATTAGTGGGGGAGAAAGAAATGAATAGGTGGATGCTAAGATCTTTAGGGCAGTGGAAACACCGAGTATGATACTATACTGTCCATTATCTACGTTTATATATGCATGTAAATGCACACGATATGTATATAAGTGCATAATGTGTAGTACCAAGAGTAAACTACAAGGTTAAGTGTGGACTTTGGGTGACAATGATGTGTCAAGATAGGCTCATCAGTCGTCAGAACCGTACCACCCTGCTAGAGGGATGCTGATCCTACAGGGAGGGATGTTGGTCACAGAGGGATGCCGATCATGGAGGAGCTTAAGTGCGTGTGGGAGGAGGGAGCAAATGGGAAGCCTCTGCCCTTTGCTTTCAGTTGTGTTGAGAACCCAAAATTAGTCTGAAAAAAACAGAGTTAAAAAGTTTAATGATAACAATTTCCTACGTTCCTGGAAAATTGTTTTCAGTGAAACCATTTTCAGGGAAAATGATGCTATTGTTTGGCCCTTCGTATCATTTCCCTCCTGCTGGGATGCAGAGCACTCAGCAAATGTTAAATTTTTATTAAAAAGGAAACAATGTATAGTGATACATAGTCCCAACTATTGCATTTAGATTTCTATTAGATGTGTTAATCCATCTAATTTAAGAAAAGTG